>NC_088400.1:40439229-40531729 GCF_034236695.1 Oncorhynchus nerka | reverse complement strand
CTTCTGGGAGCAGAGAGCTCCGAGGTGCTGATGCTACTGGTGTCATTCCTCTTGTTCAGAACCCTGGAAGGAGACATCCCAGGGGCTGGTGCCATTTCTTTTGTTCAGAAGCCTGGAAGGAGACATCCCAGGGGCTGGTGTCATTCCTCTTGTTCAGAGCCCTGGAAGGAGACATCCCAGGGGCTGGTGACATTCCTCTTGTTCAGAACCCTGGACGGAGACATCCCAGGGGCTGGTGACATTCCTCTTGTTCAGAACCCTGGAAGGAGACATCCCAGGGGCTGGTGACATTCCTCTTGTTCAGAACCCTGGAAGGAGACATCCCAGGGGCTGGTGCCTTCCTCCTCCCTCTCCAAACCCATTTGCAGGCCATGAAGTGACAGCACACTGAGAACACCTGCAGTTTGGTCAGAATCTGAAACTGTCCACTTCCCCAGCACCTCCTCTCCCGTGGAGGAGAAGAAAGGGGAGAATAACCGAATGCACTCCGAGCCCTTCTTTTCGACCAAGGTAAAGCCATTATTTTACGCCCATATTAGGCCCACCCAGTGTAGATCCTCAGGCTGGTAGGGGATAAATGATGGCGCCGGAAGAGATGGCTGCCATTTTATCGTCTGCTAACCAATTGTGCTATTGTGTGTTTTTTTCCACCTACGTGAGAATGCTATTCACTGACTACAGCTAAAGTGTTCAACACCATTGTGCCCTCAAAGCTCATCACTCAGCTAAGGACCCTGGGACTAAACACCTCCCTCTGCAACTGGATCCTGGACTTCCTGACGGGCCGCCCCAGGTGGTAAGGGTAGGTAACAACACATCCGTCACACTGATCCTCAACACAGGGGCCTCTCAGGGGTGTATGCTCAGTCCCCTCCTGTACTCCCTGTTCACCCATGACTCCATGGCCAAGCACGACTCCAACACCATCATTAAGTTTTCTGGCGACACAACAGTGGTAGGCCTGATCACTGACAACGATGAGACGGCCTATAAGGAGGAGGTCAGAAACCTGGCAGGGTGGTGCCAGGATAACAACCTCTCCCTCAACGTGATCAAGACAAAGGAGAGGATTGTGCACTTGTTAAGTTAATGGTTAAGGTTAACCATTTAGGTATTAATTCGGCGTGGTTAAGGTAAGGGTTCATATTTGGGGTAGGGATAAAACAGAAAATAAAAAAATAATAACAATTGAATCCATGATCCTCTGAGCCGTAGCGTGCGGTGTAAGCCCATCCTCAATCCCATTTCCAGCGCCCAAACTCGTCGCAAGCCTACTAGATGTTAATAGGCGCTCGCGTGGACGGTAGGAAATTGCTATGTGTCACGTTCTGACCTTAGTTCTTTTGTTATGTCTTTGTTTTAGTATGGTCAGGGCGTGAGTTGGGTGGGTTGTCTATGTTCCTTTTTCTGTGTTGCGTTTTGCGTTTGGCCTGGTATGGTTCTCAATCAGAGGCAGGTGTCGTTAGTTGTCTCTGATTGAGAATCATACTTAGGTAGCCTTTTCCCACTTGTGTTTCGTGGGTGATTATTTTCTGTTATGTGTATGTCACCTTTCAGAACTGTTTAATTTAGTTTCTCCTTTGTTATTTTGTTTAGTGTTCTCTGTTTAATAAATATATGATGAACACTCACCACGCCGAGCTTTGGTCCTCACCTCATTCCAACGACGATCGTGACACTATGGAAATAAAATGACCCCCGAAGCAATAATTTCACCATTTCAAATAATTAGGTCGTAATACACTACAGATTGGCCTGTTATTTAGAAACCTTATTCTGTGACAGTTAATTTCATAATAATTGAGATCTGAGCTAACTATGTGGTTAAACATTGTTCAAGGGGAAAACTGTGGATTATCAGTTAGTGTCACGACTTCCGCCGAAGTCGGCTCCTCTCCTTGTTCGGGCGGCGTTCGGCGGTCGACGTCACCGGCTCCATTTTTCATGTATCCATTTGTTTTGTCTTGTTCCCGGCACACCTGGTTTTCATTCCCCAATCAATCTACATGTATTTGTTCCTCTGTTCCCCATCATGTCTTTGTGTAAGATTGTTTGTGTTACGTGTGTATTGTTGACGCGCCAGACTGGCTTGTTTTTTCCGTGTTCTTTTTTCGCGAAGATGTTTATTGTTAAACATAATTCTTGTGACTTTTGCCAAAATAAAGTGTGTGCCTGGTTCACAAATCTCTGCTCTCCTGCACCTGACTTCGCTACCGGTACATACACATCTGACAGCTAGCTCCCACACACACACCATAGTACAGCAATAGCTCAGGATCCCCCTGCCTCCACAAACACCATCACCTAGTTCCTGCTCCCATTCCTCTGTCCCTCCTGGGTCTCCTCTTAATATTTCTGGGTCACACCGCAAAACATGGAGTCATTCTTTCCCCTTAACCTTGCCACAACCAATTTCTCCCCATCATTCATAGATCCATTCTAGGATTTTACAATCCTCTGTCAGTGGAGTCAGCAGACATTCGGGAGACTTTCTCCTTTGTCATATTTTTTATTTGGTCATGCACCAGAGGTCTTAATCACGGGGGAAAGGAAATAGCATGGTTAGTCATGTGAAATAATGCCCTGGGAGAAATAGGTTGTTCAGGGGAACTGCAAATATATTTTCGCTGCATGTGGGCTGTGTTCAACACACCTGTGATTGCATGACAGTAATGTTCTAATGTTAAAGGGAGACATATTGTCTTACACATTATTTCTAGGTCCTTTTAATCTCCTTGGCAACTAGAATGATCCCTGAATGTGCCAACTAAGAGATTCTGTGCTGTGGTATCATCATAAATTGCAAGCAGATATTTTTAGAAGATGTTTCTGACAACCTGATGCGTTTACAACAGAAAAACATTTACAGCATGATAAAACCTTAGCTGCGCTATTACTGTACATACAAACTATGTGGACACCCCTTCAAATTAGTGGATCCGGCTATTTCAGCCACATGTGTTGCTGACAGGTGTTTAAAATCGAGCTCTCAGCCATGCAATCTCCATAGACAAACATTGACAGTAGAATGGCCTTACTGAAGAGCTCAGTGACAGTGGCAATGCGTTCTCTGGTGTGATGAATCACACTTCACTATCTGGCAGTCCGACGGACAAATCTGGGTTTGGCGGATGCCAGAAGAACGCTACCTGCCCCAATGCAAAGTGCCAATTGTAAAGTTTGGTGAAGGAGGAATAATGGCCTCAGTCTGTTTTTCATGGTTCGGGCTAGGCCTCTTAGTTCCAGTGAAGGGAAATGTTAATGCTACAGCATACAATGACATTCTAGGCAATTCTGTGCTTCCTACTTTGTGGCAACAGTTTGGGGAAGGCCCATTCCTGTTTCAGCATGACAAGGCCCCCATACACAATGCAAGGTCCATATCACTTTCCTATACCATAGGCTGAATAGATTACCGTGCCTGTGTCTTTTCATAGCATAGTCATGTTTCATACAAAACTCTATTTGCTCTCTTTTGGTTACCTTGGTCACCGGCAATGTGATACAAATAAATCATTGATCACAAATGACTAGCATTCTTTTCCATTGTTTTATGATACAATGACAAATTCACAGGACCACGTTCCTTCTCGGGTTCAAATTGTTTTCTTTTTAACCGAATAGCAGTAAACTGAAAACTTGGGGGAATTTGATAAACAACCCATTTCTTTCTGGAGTGTGAACAAAGCATGGGGGACTGCATGGCTAATGTTTATTAGAAGTGTAAGTAGAGTGTGTAATTGTTTCCTTTTTAGCTTTAGTGTCTCAAGGAGAAAGAGAGTGGTGCTGAGTCTAATGTCTCTCAATGGGCCCCATTGTTTCTCCCTGACAACTAATTAATACAGCAGAATATCATCTCCAGACAATATATTCCCCATAGCGAGAGAGACCTTATTGTACAGAGGATGACATAGCCCATCTGCTCGTCACTGAAAGTTGCTCCCATGACTGTTGCAAAAACTATGTAGGTACATGGTTATTACATAATTGTGTAACTTTCGGTACCTATTCTTATTTACTATGATCCTTTTGCGCTTGGTACACACACTAGATTGACAAACTCAAATGAATTGTGCAACAATCTTTTAAAGGTATTGTTGCTTCACATAGCAAGCCTTCCATAGGGTCAATGTGAGTTGAGATGCTAATCTAGCTCCACGGTTGTGCTGTCTCATGGCTGATGGGACTTTTGTCTCTGTTATTCACGCGTCAGGAACGAACGTTGTGCTCTTGAAAGAGAGGAAGAGCTCAAATGAAACAGCTTGATGCCTGATTATTTAAGTGGTTGATATACAACCCTTTACTTTGTCTAGTCCATTTACGTTGTCTAGTTAGAGACGAGACGGAGCACCTCAATTAAAATGATTAGGCAATCAGAAATGGGATCAGTGCTCATGGGATTTGAAGCTCTTTTTAAAGCTGCTGATTGTACGAGCAAGTCTCAGGCACTCATAGAAATCTTGGATTAATATATCGTGCAGCAACTGCTGAGCTGCAGAAGCTCAGTCAAATTCAGGGTCCTAAGGAAAGAAACTTATGAAGCATGGCGCTTGCAACACCAGGGTTGTGGGTTCAATTCCCACAGGGGGCCAGTATAAACAATGAATGCGCTCACTGTAAGTCGGTCTGGATACGAGTGTCTGCTAAAAAAAAAAGAAAAAAAAAGAAAATATCAATTCAACATGTGCAGTTTTGAATCAAGGTCATTGTGATATCTTTCATGGAAACTGGCGAAATAGACTTCAATTTCTGGGAATAGTGGCAAACGACAGCATAGCAATGAAAATAACATTAGAAGTAAAAAGCATATTGTTACCGAGGCTAGTTCGGTAGTTTACCATGCACATAGCTCACTTCAGGCCCCCTACATTAAAGTAATCAATCTAGAATAGATGCACTCAGCCTCATATATTTTTTTTTTTACAAAAATAGTAAATATTTAAATGACTCATAAGTACAATTGTCAAACTTGGATGGGCCACAACCCATAAGTGGGGGAATAAAGGGTTGCTTTAGTGTCTGATCAGCTGTCTCACTCACTGCTAATGCGTGCCTCTGTTGAACAAATAAACATACTGTACTACCGTGTCCCATTACTCTCAATCCACTTGCTTTTCTTGACAACTGCTGATATTTCAAAGGAATACATAGCTTTCTGCCATATTGCTTTCAAGTTCTCTACAGATCAGTGGTCAGTCATGACAAAATAAATCAAGGAAAGGAGTTTATATGACTATAGAGACAGAGAACATGACCAAAATGAACTGGGTTTAAGGGAAGCTAGTAAACTTGAGGGAGAGTTCAGGAGATTAAGGCTATGGGCCTTCACTGGCAAAGAAAGCAGTTTATTCACATTGCAGGTGCACTGAGAATAAAATACGGTGGATTAAATTAGGTCTGTGCCAGGTCAGCTCCAACATTGCAGTGGAACATTAATTAGCATCCCTGGATAGGTGTAAAATGTTAATGGTTTGTCTGGTCACATCTTCACGGAGCACAAGAGGCGAGGCGCGCGATCAGCGGTAGGCTCATTCAACCTGTACGAACCACTTGGAAAGCACAAACTCAAAAGCAAGCTGCATGAAGCATATAGGCGAGGTAGATGCTGGCAGTTTCAAACTCGAAAACAAACTGAATATAGCTAGCAACAACCAATCCTTGTAGTATCAAATAATCCTACAATACATACAAAATGACAAAACTGCTGAAAATGAATGTAGCAATCTTACATCTGTAAATCAAATCAAATTTTATTTGTCACATACACATACATGGTTAGCAGATGTTAATGCGAGTGTAGCAAAATGCTTGTATTTCTAGTTCCGACAATGCAGTAATAACCAACGAGTAATCTAACCTAACAATTCCATAACAACTACCTTATACACACAAGTGTAAAGGGATGAAGAATATGTATATAAAAATATATGAATGAGTGATGGTACAGAACGGCATAGGCAAGATGCAGTAGATGGTATAGAGTACAGTATATACATATGAGATGAGTAATGTAGGGTATGTAAACATTATATTAAGTGGAATTGTTTAAAGTGACTAGTGATACATGTATTACATAAAGATGGCAAGATAAAGTAGATGGTATAGGGTACAGTGTATACATATGAGATGAGTAATGTAGGGTATGTAAACATTATATTAAGTGGCATTGTTTAAAGTGGCTAGTGATATATTTTTACATCAATTTTTCCATTATTAAAGTGGCTGGAGTTGAGTCAGTATGTTGGCAGCAGCCACTCAATGTTAGTGGTGGCTGTTTAACAGTCTGATGGCCTTGAGATAGAAGCTGTTTTTCAGTCTCTCGGTTTCTGCTTTGATGCACCTGTACTGACCTCGCCTTCTGGATGATACCTGGGTGAACAGGCAGTGGCTCGGGTGGTTGTTGTCCTTGATGATCTTTAGTTATATACACAGTGACATGTACAAAATGTACAAAATGTAATATGACAAAATGGAACAGACAAAATGTAGTAATAAAATGGCAATCTGTCTCACATGGCACCACAAAGGCATTGGAGAGCAGAAAAACAGCAAGAACCAGACGAATATCGTGAGAGAAAGAAAGAATAGTGTCCTTTGAAACTCATTAAGGGCCCTCAGGTCGCAGAGGCCATCATCAAATACTCCATATTTGATTTGGGAAGAAGGGCGAGATCGTGCTATGTTCTCTAATGAGAGGAGAAGGGGCATGGAGCCCCGGAGAGATGGTCCCCGTCTGCCACTTCGTCTTGGTGACATTTTGTACCCTCTCACGGTCAAGCTCCAGAGAAAGGCAGGACAAGGTTAAGGACATGCACTGTGCAGAGAATCTGGCAGGGCTACAGTGTGGACCAGAGTGACTGGATTAATGAGAGAGAATCATTTCACAAAAACCCTAATTTACAACTCAGTTCAGTGTCATCACTGTGCATGCACTATGGAGGACATAGCAGGGAATATTCTGAATGTGTTGACTATTGAATATTGAATGAATATTCTGAGTGTTTCAGTCTGTGGACAGATTATTTGTTTAGTATTACTTCAATTAAATTATTTAAAGTCTCTGTCAGCAGGTAATCAGTTACCTATTTTCTAAACGCTCAGGTAAGTATGCAAGGTAATTTCCTGTCTTGGCAGTAAAGTTATACAAAAATAAAGACTAAATAAAGAACTAGCATTAGGTTTCGTTCATGAGTAGCCTATATATGCCTATAAATGTCTTACATGCTGTAGATTACGACACATTGATTTGCTGGTATTCATGAGCTTCTAATAATAATCAAAAAAAGACCATAGAAATAGCTCCAAGCTCTCATGGATATTACAATATTTACATTCAATACATTTCTTGCATAAAAAAGAAAACACAGATCAGCTTTTTCCCAAGCATGTATCCAATGACCCATCCATCTTATGAGGCATGGCCTTTGTTTGGTGCCATTGCTCTCCTTGCAGACGCCCTTTAGGTCAGGTCCTGTGGTGATTCTCTCTTCTGGACGGTCTCATACAAGTGCAAATGCCTTCTCTCCGAAGAACTGTGTACGTGTCATCATACTCATCTGGGTCCACATAGATGTGTTCTACGTTTTCATAGTCGGAGCTGTAACCCTCCTACATGTATATGAGCGTCATTAGTATTAACAGTTTGGGCTTTTGTTCTAATATTATATCCTCCTTTGGTTCTCCTTTGCAGGGTGTTGTAAATGAATACCAGAAGAGTAAAAAAAAAAACACTATGTCACGCCCTGATCTGTTTCACCTGTTCTTGTAATTGTCTCCACCTCCTCCAGGTGTGGCTTATAAAACAGGAAGCTCCCGCTCTCAGGTCTGTTCAACACTGGTCCGACCAATCTGATTCCACACTCCAAGATTGCTTTAATCACGTGGATTGATTAGCAAGTGAATTGTCGATGTCGTACCCACAGTAACTATTAAAACATTCCCCAACCAGAAACCGTGGATTGAGTACAAACAGTGTAGCTATTCCCTCCGCAAGGCAATCAAACAAGCTAAGCGTCAGTATAGAGACAAAGTAGAGTCGCAATTGAACGGCTCAGACACAAGAGGTATGTGGCAGGGTCTACAGTCAATCACGGATTACAAAAAGAAAACCAGCCCCGTCGTGGACCAGGATGTTTTGCTCCGAGACAGACTAAACAACTTCTTTGCTCGCTTTGAGGACAATACAGTTCCACTGACACGGCCCGCTACCAAAACCTGCGGACTCTCCTTCACTGCAGCCGACGTGAGTAAAACATTTAAACGTGTTAACCCTCGCAAGGCTGCAGGCTTTGCAGAAAAACAGCCCCAAAGCATGATGTTTCCACCCCCATGCTTCACAGTAGGTATGGTGTTCTTTGGATGCAACTCGGCATTCTTTGTCCTCCAAACACGACGAGTTGAGTTTTTACCAAAAAGTTTTATTTTGGTTTCATCTGACCATATGACATTCTCCCAATCTTCTTCTGGATCATCCAAATGCTCTCTAGCAAACTTCAGACGGGCCTGGACATGTACTGGCTTAAGCAGGGGGACACGTCTGGCACTGCAGGATTTGAGTCCCTGGCGGCGTAGTGTGTTACTGATGGTAGGCTTTGTTACTTTGGTCCCAGCTCTCTGCAGGTCATTCACTAGGTCCCCCTGTGTGGTTCTGGGATTTTTGCTCACCGTTCTTGTGATCATTTTGACCCCACGGGGTGAGATCTTGCGTGGAGCCCCAGATCGAAAGAGATTATCAGTGGTCTTGTATGTCTTCTATTTCCTAATAATTGCTCCCACAGTTGATTTCTTCAAACCAAGCTGCTTACCTATTGCAGATTCAGTCTTCCCAGCCTGGTGCAGGTCTACAATTTTGTTTCTGGTGTCCTTTGACAGCTCTTTGGTCTTGGCCATAGTGGAGTTTGGAGTGTGACTGTTTGAGGTTGTGGACAGGTGTCTTTTATACTGATAACAAGTTCAAACAGGTGCCATTAATACAGGTAACGAGTGGAGGACAGAGGAGCCTCTTAAAGAAGAAGTTACAGGTCTGTAAGAGCCAGAAATCTTTGCTTGTTTGTAGGTGACCAAATACTTATTTTCCACTATAATTTGCAAATAAATTCATTAAAAATCCTACAATGTGATTTTCTGGATTTTTTTCCCTCCTTTTGTCTGTCATAGTTGAAGTGTACCTATGATGAAAATTACAGGCCTCTCTCATCTTTTTAAGTGGGAGAACTTGCACAATTGGTGGCTGACTACATACTTTTTTGCCCCACTGTATATATATATATATACACAACGAGTGTACAAAATATTCAGGACATCTTCCTAATATTGCCTCATTATTCGTTCAAACCCAAAGTGCTAGAGTATAGAGTATTTTCCTCTTCTTGAACTGCACTGTTGGTTAAGGGCTTGTAAGTAAGCATTTCACTGTAAAGTCTACACTTGTTGTATTCGGCGCAAGTGGCAAATAAAGTTTGATTTGATTATAGAGTCCAAAAACAATTTTGACATCCATGTCCAAATACTTCCCCAAAGGAAGTCATGCTGGCTTTTTGACACAATTTACACTGTGTACATTGTGTGAGCATGCATCTTCATTCTTGTGACACTTTAGATATTCTGGATTTCACCTGACTGTCTATGTGATTAAAATGTGGGTCAAAAGAAAAGGGAAATAAAAGTATTATCTGAGTTTTTCGGGCGTTTGAGAAGGTTTGAATCCCAAGCAACCTGCATACATACACATTGTTTGAAGAAATAGACCAACATACAGTAGCTTCTGTAGTAGGTCAAATCTGTGTGCTGGAAAACCTTGGTAGAGCATGGGTGAAGTATGCATTGTGGTGCTCATGTGAATTCCCGTTTTCAACTTCAGAACAATTCTTATTTCACACTTAAACCGTAGTTTATTGTTTTTAATATGAACGGGAACTACATGATGTATTATACATTAATATTCCACAAATGTCAAGATCATTTGCTAGCCATCTTTTTAAGAACTTGGAGATCTATACAAGACCACTGACAAGGCCAGTATAGCTCCTGATGCCTTATGTGGAATATTTGCAAGTGCAGTTGTCTGGGGATCACTTTCATGTGATCTTTTCCCAAAGAAAACAGTGAATTTGGAGCATAACAAACGAAATGATACGCCTTGTTATGGTAAGGACCTTTTGGGTAGTAGTAGCTTCAAGCCATTTATTCTCAGTGTTGCAGATGATGAACGGAATGCGATGAATCTTTCTTTGCCCAATCATTCCTAATGTGCACATATGGTTTTGTAGATGGATTATAATAGGTTGTGGGAACAAAATGTGAATCCTTGTGTGCATGACAATAGACAAATGTGCATAACGCCTCGTTGTAGCTAAATTATACTTCTAAATTGTGTGTGTGATTTGTGAAACAGATGGGACACTTACGCCTTGGAATTAGCATAACTAATTCCCTCTCAGAACCTCTGGCACAAACACATGTCAGGAAAGCAGAGTCAAACATGCAGAAGATAAGTCTAGCACACAGAATATGATATAGTAGCTTTCAAGGTTTGTTCGTTGCAATATTTCTGGATTTTTCATGTACATTGAGTATACAAAACATTAAGAACACCTGCTCTTTCCATGACATAGACTGACCAGGTGAATCCAGGTTAAAGATATGATCCCTTATTAATGTAACTTGTTAAATCCACTTCAAATTGGTGTAGATGAAAGGGAGGAGACAGGTTAAAGAAGGATATTTAAGCCTTGAGACAATTGAGACATGGATTGTGTGTGCCATTCAGAGGGTGAATTCAGGGGTATGGTAGTGTACAGTAGGTGTCAGGCGCATCGGTTTGTGTCAAGAACTGCAACACTGCCGGGTTTTTCACACTCAACATCTTTCCGTGTGTATCAAATATGGTCCACCACCCAAAGGACATCCAGCCAACTTGAGGGGGGGACAAGTTTCCTCTGATAGCCAGGTATATCAGTGGTAAGGATTCACTCCATGGTGCTGAAAAGAAAGCTCTGCTGTTGGGACAGCTTTATGTAGGCCCTAAAAGTTTGTGGGCACCGTTTGTCACCGTTATAGTGCAAACAATGTATTGTTTAGTGTTGTGTTGTGTAGTGGCTTTGCTGGCATGCATCAAAAAGAAACAAACATTTTGCCCTTAGTTTGCCCCACCAATACTTACATGCTAAAATTGCCTCTGTAATACATTAATATAGCCTATGATTAATGTAGTCTATGATTAATGTAGTCTATGATTAATGTAGCCTATACTCATATATATGTAAAGCACAGGGTTTCATGGAAAGGTCATTACCAAGGAAGGGGTGTTAGGCGAGGAGTGAAACAAGATGATATGAGCAATATAAATATTGATTTCATACTTTTACATTTTTTGGTTCTTAGTAAGATCGCCTAAGTTCATTTCTCAAGTTCATCTTTTGGTTTCAAATGGCTTTGACAAAAAAAAGAGTATTAATAGTTGTAATAAGAGTCAAGAGGACACTTCAATAATCAATCTGCTATAAGAGCCAAATCATCTGTGGCTCTATCCGTAGTGACAACCCCCCCCCCCCCCCCCCCCCTCCCCCTCCCCCCACCGCTATTTCCCTAGCCATCCTGGACAACAACAGACCTTTTGCCCTGGCAGTGAATCCCTTTAATCTGAGTGCCTTTATTTGCCACTTCCCCTCGTTCCAAGTGTTGCCAGGTCCAAGTCGTCCAACTTGCCAATATTTTTCTCCTCTCCAGAGCCTTTGTAAACAACACAGAAGTAATGGGAGATGTAACTGCGAAGTGAATACCAATGATCTTGTTTAGCCATGACCCCCCCACTTATTTCATCATTAGCCTTCCCGCTGGTTCCAGCCTCCAGACCCACAAAGGGGTCAATTATCTATTAGGGGCAGACTCCCCTTGGATATGATCTGGTAATTTAGGTGTATTTGTGATCAGGCAGGCTTAAGTGCTAATTACACTGAAAATGTAGCTTCCTCTGTTACTCACCAGTTCCTGTCTTCCAGTCAAGGCTGCAGTGCCTTGCAAAAGTATTCATTCCCCTTGGTGTTTTTCCTATTTCGTTGCATTACAACCAGTAACTTAAATGGATTTTGGGGGTTTCATGTAATGGACATACACAAAATAGTCCAAATTGGTGAAGTGAAATTTAAAAAATAACTTGTTTCAGAAAATAAAAAAATAAAAAAATGGAAAACCCCCTTTGTTATGAATCCCCTAAATAAGATCTGGTGCAACCAATTACCTTCAGAAGATTGCACACAGGTGGACTTTATTTAAGTGTCACATGATCTGTCACATGATCTCAGTACATGTTCGGTTCTGAAAGGCCCCAGAGTCTGCAACACCACAAAGCAAGGGGCACCACCAAGCAAGCGGCACCATGAAGACCAAGGAGCTCTCCAAACAGGTCAGGGATAAAGTTGTGGAGAAGTACAGATCAGGGTTGGGTTATAAAAAAAATATCTGAAACTTTGAACATCCCACAGAGCACCATTAAATCCATTATTAAAAAATGCAAAGAATATGGCACCACAACAAACCTGCCATGAGAGGGCCGCCCACCAAAACTCACGGACCAGGCAAGGAGGGCATTAATCAGAGAGGCAGAGACCACTTTAATCAGAGACCACTTTAAGCCGTAAACTCCACAGAGATGGGCTTTACAGAAGAATGGCCAGAAAAGGACATTGCTTAAAGTAAAAAATAAGCAAACACGTTTGGTGTTTGCCAAAAGGCATGTGTGAGACTCCCCAAACATATGGAAGAAGGTACTCTGGTCAGATGAGACTGAAATTGAGATTTTTGGCCATCAAGGAAAACGCCATGTCTGGCTCAAACCCAACACCTCTCATCACCCCAAGAATATCATCCCTACAGTGAAGCATAGTGGTGGCAGCATCATGCTGTGGGGATATTTTTCATCGGCAGGGACTGGGAAACTGGTCAGGATTGAAGGAATGATGGATGATGCAAAATACAGGGAAATTGACCTGTTTCAGTCTTCCAGAGATTTGAGACTTATTTGTTTCACAATAAAAAATATGTTGCATCTTCAAAGTGGTAGGCATGTTGTGTAAATCAAATGATACAAACGCCCCCCCCCCCCCAAAAAAAAAATAATAATAATTTTAATTCCAGATTGTAAGGCAACAAATAGGAAAAATGCCAAGGGGGTGAATACTTTCGCAAGCCACTGTATGGTAGATACACAATAGAAGGTCATTTTGTTACTTAGAACGATAACCGATAGATCAGTTGGTTACAACATACTGCTTGCAACACCAGGTTTGTGGATATATACTGAATATGGTAACTGTAAGTTGCGTTGGACAGAATAAATCTTAGAAATGGCCATATTATTACAGTATAACCTGCACTAGATCATGAAATGACTCCATAACATCCCAGATGACACCTTTAAACAACAATCTGTAATATGTTTCCTGTTTCCTACTTTTCAGAGTTAATATCAAGTGAACCTGAAATTACAGCCTGGCCTGTAAAATATACGAAATATACTTTACTTACTGTATTTCTGAGCACCTCCAAGACGGATGAAACCTACTAATGGTCTAGTTACATGAGACATGGAACAAAAGTAGAAAGGTTGGTCAGGGAGGATGGGTGGAAGTAATCCACAACCGTCTAGAAAACCAAAGGTTGCATGTTTGAGTCGAGTCGGGGACAATTACTGCTTTTCATCGAACACTTCACCTAGCCCATATTCTAACCCTAACCTGCTTGGTAAATTAACCTCACCTTTGTAATTTTAGTTCTCCTAACCTTTGCCATTAGTTACCATAACCACCAACATAAATTATCTCTGTAATTCTCCTTTGTTACAGTGCAACAAGCAACCTGGTCTCAGGTAAAGACGTGCAACACTTTATGTCCCCCAAGATGTGTGATAAATGACTTATTCCATTTCGTATGCTATTGTAAGACTGGGTAAGGCGTATGATACTATATGTCCTCTAATTCGTATGATATTGTACAACTGTTATTCGATTCATAATGTAACGGAACATATCATACTAAATGGAGTGTCACAGATTTACATACAGAATAATAAATTGCCCTGAGACCACGTTGGAAATTAAACTACATTCTTTCATATTTCTCTACATTCTCCCGCTCAGAAATGGTGTGGCCAAAAAAGACATATGTGGCAAAATGTGAAAGGTACAGTATATCAATTTCGCCCATGCATGAAGTCACCTGATGGTAGGTGAAATCAGGGCGTTGTTGTGAATGATTTATTATATTGTTCTTCACGATATCATAATTAATATTGTTTCAGGGGAAAAAAAATCAACCCTTGTTTTGAGAAATCAATGAAGAGGCGAAGTATCCGAGATCATAGACACTGAAGCTGTGACACTAATATATCAACTTATTTAAAAAAATGTATTGAGTAATTTACTTGATGAAGATTGCATAACCGTGCAAACTTGTTTATTTAACTAATGCACTGTTTGCTCTTGAGAGGATTGAAACATCAGTGGCTTGGAAAAGCCTAAATGTATTTCATTTTATCAGAGCAAACTGTTTTCCCTGCAGACACCAAATGTTGCAATTTACATTCTAATTTGCTCTCTTACTATAAATACAATTGTCTTAACTCTTGACGGCAACATGGAATCCATTAAATGTTTTACTGTTAAACATTTGAATAACAATAATATTATTATTATTACATTTGTAATGCAGTGCATAAAATAAAAGTAGAACAAAAATAAATGTGTTAAATATATATACATACACAGTATATACAGTTGAAGTCGGAAGATTACATACACCTTAGCCAAATACATTTAAACTCAGTTTTTCACAATTCCTGACATATAATCCTAGTAAAAATGACATATTTGGTCAGTTAGGATCATCACTTTATTTTAAGAATGTGAAATGTCAGAATAATAGTAGAGTGATTTATTTCAGCTTGTATTTATTTCATCACATTCCCAGTGGGTCAGAAGATTACATACACTCAATTAGTATTTGGTAGCATTGCCTTTAAATTGCTTATCTTGGGTCAAATGTCAAATGAGGTCTTGGCTGATTTCTTTTGATTTTCCCATAATGTCAAGCAAAGAGGCACTGAGTTTGAAGGTAGGCCTTGAAATATATCCACAGGTACACCTCCAATTGACTCAAATGATGTCAATTAGCCTATCAGAAGCTTCTAAAGCCATGACATCATTTTTTGGAATTTTCCAAGCTGTTTAAAGGCACAGTCAACTTAGTGTATGTCAACTTCTGACCCACTGAAATTGTGATACAGTGAATTATAAGTGAAATAGTCTGTCTGTAAACAATTGTTGGAAAAATGATGTGTCATGCACAAAGTAGATGTGGTTTGTTAACAAGAAATTTGTGGAGTGGTTGAAAAATGACTTTTAATGACTCCAACCTAAGTGTATGTAAACTTCCGACGTCAACTGTATATACACAGTGTGTGTATATTTATACTGAGTATACCAAATTCCTCCCCGTCCTCTACACCGATTGAAGTGGATTGAACAAGTGACATCAATAAGGGATCATAGCTTTCACCTGGTCTTTCTGTCATGGAAAGAGGAGGTGTTCTTAATGTTTTGAATACTCAGTGTATACACTCAGTTGGCAGTTTATTAGATACAGGTGGAGCTGGTTGAGAGAATGCCAAGAGTGTGCAAAGCTGTCATCAAGGCAAAGGGTGGCTACTTTGAATAATCCAAATTTAGAAAAAGCAGGAACCCTGAGCTTGTTGGCATCTTGCGTGAATGAGAGGGTATTCGCACAATGCATGGTAAGTGAGTTGATCTCTCGTAGTGGATCCATTGTCTGCTTGGTACGTCTTTCTTTTTTGTGTTTACTTACAAGATTCCAAATTTAAAATATATTTTGATTTGTTTAATACTTTTTTGTGGAAGGGTCTCCCATCTGCACAAATGAACTCTAGAGCTCTGTCAGAATGACCATCGGGTTCTTGGTCACCTCCCTGACCTAGGCCCTTTTCCCCCGATTGCTCAGATTGGCCGGGCGGCCAGCTCTAGGAAGAGTCTTAGTGGTTCCAAACTTCTTCCATTTAATTGTGATGGAGGGCACTTTTCTTGGGGACCTTCAATGCTGCAGATATTTTTTGGTACCCTTCTCTGGTTTTTGCTCAGACATGCACTGTCAACTGTGGAACCTTATATAGACAGGTGTGTGCCTTTCCAAATCATGTCCAATCAAATGAATTCATCATAACAGGACTGCAATCAAGTTGTAGAAACATCTCAACGATGATCAATGGAAACAGGATGCACCTGAGCAAAATGTTGAGTCTCATTGCAAAATGTCTGAATACTTATGTAAATAAGGTATTTTTATTTTTTTATGTTCAATAAATTATCCCAAAATTCAAAAATTCTGTTTTCACTTTGTCATTATGAGGAATTGTGTATAGATTGCTGAGGATTTAAAAAATCTATTTTAGAATAGGGCTGTAACGTAACAACATTTGGAAAAAGTCAAGTGGTCTGAATACTTTCCGAAGGCACTATATACACATTATATACTGTACATATGCTACATGGCTTTGCAACATGTTTTTACACAGGTGGGCAATCCAGTACGCCCCTTGAGCATCCATTAAATCCTACTGCTTAGTACTATAACCCAATATGTGAAAGTTTGCCCTAGGTGAAGAACCTGTTTTCTTTCTACCTCCCTCGAGTTGCTGTAAAATATGCTCCTGTATCTCTCTTTTTACAAGGGTTGTATACTACGCCCAGGGCACTCCCCATTTCCACGGTCATATCAGAGTTCCTCTGTACTAGGAGATGCCAATGACTAGAAAGGGGCCACAGCGGGATATTACTGTATTTTGTTTTCACTTTCCCTTCATGCGACACATACCACTTCCCGGGTCTTCACCCACACTGTGCCACTCCAGCGCTTCCAAATGGAGGTGTGGTCGGTGGTCATCCGGACAAGGCTGATTGCTCCTGCTGAGGAATATGAACTCATCAGTGTTTTAATGGAGTGCCAGGGAGACAGATGTGCCACTCACTTCAAACGGTTGCCTGTATGATTTATTTGGCCATCAGTGTAACTGAATCCATATAAGTAACTCTTCCCGTTGCGTGATGTGGTGAGGAAGCCATCATCATACAAACAGTCTCTGGTGCTGTAGTTCTGGAGGGAAACAAAGGGGGGAGGGGGTATTTCTGGCATGGGCAATGTTGCTTTGTGTGAAATATTAAATTACCATAATATTTGTACTTTTTTTATACATTGGAGTCATTTAGCAGCTGCTCTTATAGGGTCGATGGCTTATTGACTGGAACTGTTTAGTCCCAAACTAATGGACCTATACTTCTTCTCCCCCAACCTGGTCTTAGGGAATTTCATACAGTGCCTTGTAAAAGTATTCATCCACCTAGGCGATTTTCCTATTTTGTTGTATTACAACCTGTAAATTGAATTGATTTATATTTGGATTTTATGTAATGGACATACACAAAATAGTCCAAATTGGTGAAGTTAAATTTTAAAAATTACTTGTTTCAAAGAATTCAAAAAAATTAACTGAAAAGTGGTGCGTGCATGTGTATTCACCCCCTTATCTATGTAGCCCCTAAAGATCTGGTGCAGCCAATTACCATCAGAAGTCACATAATTAGTTAAGTAGTAAGTTCACCTGTGTGCAATCTAAGTGTCACATGATCTGTCACATGATCTCAGTATATATACCTGTTCTGAATGGCCCCAGAGTCTACAACACCATTAAGCAAGCGGCACCATGAAGACCAAGGAGTTCTCCAAACATGTCAGGGACAAAGTTGTGGAGAAGTACAGATCAGGATTGGGTTATAAAAAAATATCTGAAACTTTGAACATCACACGGTGCACCAATAAATCCATTATTAAAAAATGTAAAGAATATGGCACCACAACAAACCGGCTATGAGAGGGCCGCCCACCAAAACTCATGGACCAGGCAAGGAGGGCATTAATCAGAAAGGCAACAAAGAGACCAAAGATTACCCTGAAGGAGCTGCAAAGCTCCACAGTGGAGATTGGATTATCTGTCCATAGGACCACTTTAAGCCGTACACTCCACAGAGCTGGGCTTTACAGAAGAGTGACCAGAAAAAAGGCATTGATTAAAGAAAAAGAAAACACATTTGGTGTTCTCCAAAAGGCATGTGGGAGACTCCCCAAACATACGGAAGAAGCTACTCTGGTCAGATGAGACTAAAATTTAGATTTTTGGCCATCAAGGAAAACGCTATGTCTGGAATAAACCCAACACCTCTCATAACCCTGAGAACACCATCCACAGTGAAGCATGGTGGTGGCAGCATCATGCTGTGGGGATGTTTTTCATCGGCAGGGACTGGGAAACACGTCAGAATTGAAGGGATGATGGATGACGCTAAATACAGGGACATTTTTGAGGAAAACTTGTTTGTCTTCCAGAGATTTGAGACTGGGACAGAGGTTCACCTTCCAGTAGGACAATGACCCTAAGCATACTGCTAAAGCAACACTCAAGTGGTTTAAGGGGAAACATTTTAAAGGTCTTGGAATCCAATTGAGAATCTGTGGTATGATTTAAAGATTGCTGTACAACAGCGGAACCCATTCAACTTGAAGGAGCTGGAGCAATTTTGCCTTGAAGAGTGGCTTGATGTGCCAAGCTTATCGAGACAAAAGGTGGCTCTACAAAGTAATACCTCTGGGGGGGTGAATAGTTATGCATGCTTAAGTTTTCTGTTTTTTTGTTTAATTTCTTGTTTGTTTCACAATAAAAAAATATTTTTCATCTACAAAGTGGTAGGTATGTTGTGTAAATCAAATGATACAACCCCCCCCCCCCCCCCCAAAAAAAATCTACTTTAATTCCAGGTTGTAAGGCAACAAAATAGGAAAAATGCCAAGAAATGCCACTATAATATATCGAGGCACTCCATTTAGTATGAAATGTTACGTTTCCTAAATTGTGTATTAATTTGTGGCTGTCCATCACCCATTTCTTATTTATTTACATTTATTTAACTAGGCAAGTAAGTTAAGAACAAATAAATATTATGATATGTTACGAATTCGCAAAAGGTACTGTGTTACGAATTTGCTAAACGAATGACATATTACGAATTCTAGCTTGGTGCCTAACATTAGCTAGCTGGGGGTTTAGGAGTTAGGGTTAAGATTTGGGTTAAATTTAGGAGTTCGGTTAATGTTAATGTTAGGTGAATGGTTAGCTAACATGCTTAGTTGTTGCAAAGTAGCTAAATGTAGTTAGAAAGTTGCTAAAATGCTAAAGTTGTCCGCAATAAGATTTGAACTCGCAACCATTGGGTTACGTTCGGGTTAAGTTTTGTATGGTATGTATTCATTTGTGGGTGTCAATCACCAATTTCGTATGATATGTTAAGAATTCCAATTTGTATTATATGTTACGAATTTGCAAAATGCACAGTATTTTGCAAATTTGCAAAACATGTTATGACATTTTTGCTGCAACCTTGTCTCTGAGCATTTTTAAAATTATTATATATGTAAATCAGACACCCATTTAGTATGAAATGTTATGTTTCGTATTGTATGTATTAATTTGTGGATGCCCATCACATGTGATATGTTCGGGATTAGAATTAATATATGTTACTAATTAGCATAATGTTCTATATGCCACAAATTTGCAAAACGTTTGATGTGTTACCAATTCTAGCAAGATGGCTAGGTGGCTAACGTTAGCTAGAAGGCTAGCGCTAGCTAAACTAGTGATTAGAGTAAAGGTTTGGGTTAAATGTAGGAGTTAGTTTAAAAGGTTACATTAGGGTTAGCTAAAATACTTAGGGTGAGGAGAAGGGTTAGCAAACATGCCAAGTAGTTGAAAAGTAGCTAAAATAGTTAGGGTGAGGAGAAGGGTTAGCAAACATGCCAAGTAGTTGAAAAGTAGCTAAAAAAGTAGTACATTCTTGAAAAGTTGCTAATTAATTCAAATGTTAAAGTTCGAACTCACAACCTTTGGGTTGTGTTGATGTTCAAATACTGGAGAGTTGAGACCAAATCATGGACGCTGGACAGAGTGGATTTCAGTTGTAACAAAAGACAGTTTTAATGAGTCAAAGATATCTTGTCCCGCAGTTTTACGTGCACGGATCTAGTTCATATAACTCGGCAAGGAGTCAGGTGAAAAAGAGGCCTTATACAAAGGTTACATTCATTTTTATACATAGAATAAAGTAGGTGGAGTCTTGTCGTTTTGGTCTTCTGACTGGTCACAAAGAGTTGGAGGCGGGCCTTGCTCTAGCCAGAGCGGGCCCCATTGGTGCATAGCAGAGTCTTGTTCTCTGAGCTCCCTGACCAGTAGAGGGGGTCAGTTTTATGGCTGGGTGTATGTGTTCTTGCGATGGAATGTCTTTGTTTCCTGGGGTCGGGAGACAACAAAGCTGAGGGGATAGTGTTAGGGGGGTAGTTTTATTGCTGGCTGTGTGAGCTAGTTCCTGTTTTAACAGGGGTAGGTAAGATGACTTGAGTCAGGCGGTTTGGCTTGGCGCTGTATAATATATATGAGCTATGTGTATGAATGTTTACATATATATATATATATATATGACAGTTGCTAGACGTTCACATTATAGGCTGATCCACTTCTGTGCCCTTTTATAACACTTGCCCGTCTCTTTGTCAGTACCCCAGACCGTTTTTAGGTCCATTGTTTGAGTATTTAGATTTTTGTATTTTTATATCAAAATGCAGAATTTCCGAAATTACCTCAAATTCATTAAATAAGGTGTATTTATTGTTACATAACCTAGGCCGTCATTGAAAATAATAATTTGTTCTTAACTGACTTGCCTAGTAAAATAAAGGTTAAATAAAAAAAAATGGTAGCTAGTCAAGTTACGTTGGCTAAAATGAAGTACAATAATGTTCCGGTCAGATACAAATACTCTACACATTTCCACTCTTTTCCTGACCACGATGGAGCTTTGTATCATGCATAGCTGTAGGCCATCCCACATTCTGCTTATGGTGTTGATACGACACCCGAAGTCATACACCAGCTGTGGTTGACCGTGTCAAGTGATCACTTTGTGGCCACTGACTACAATGTCGACCGGTTGAAACCGGGTTCTGTTCCCACAGTCTTTCCACCATGGACGGGAAAGCTCCAACCATTCAAGGTATTTGCTAGCTAGCTAAGTTGCTAACACCTGTAGTTCGTTTCCACAACGTGATTTAGAATGTTATTTGTTTCATGGTGTTTTTAGCTTAGTTACTACTGTAACGGTAACTTTATCCTTCTGGCTGTTTTGCTTATTTAGTTTTGTGATACAATTCCCTCTTTCATTATAACGTTACTGATAAGAAATAGTATAATTTTCTACTAGGCATCACAGTTTTCTGTAGTGCTATTGATTGCATAAAATGACTTGAAGGACACAGCCCTAGCCAGGGCCATATAGATACAATAGATATATGATTCTGGTCCTAGCTGATGCATGAGTTGTAATGACAACAAACTAGCCCACCCTTTTATATAATTTAAATTAAAACATTTAGAATATCAGCTCATGCCCTGCATTGACATGTAGTGTCTGGCGCTGTTTTATACCAGCCAACACTCTTTCTGTTTCTACCTGCCTAGAAGGGAACGGAAGAAGGAGAGGGGTGGTGGAACAGACATGAGGATAGGACTATGAACTATACTGTCTGTGATTTTTCTTTGTTCAGTGTCTCACATCTTCTTTGTAACCTTTTCATACCCTTTTCAAAGAGGGAGCCCAATGTTCCTCCATTCATGCCTCCCAAAGAAATTCAGGAGAATGCAAGGAAAGACTAATTAGGACTCATTTATATTTTTTTGTTATTCTGTTACACATCTTTCAGTAGATCCAGAAGCCATGTATAATATTTCACACAGGCAGAGGACTGGGTAGAGAAGAGTGTCTGAACAGAAGACATTCAACTTTAGAACCCGATTGGTCCAGCAGACTGTCTAGACCTGGACTGGTCCAGCAGGCTGTCAAGAACCCCATTGGTCAAAAAATAAATAAATAATCCAAATCCAATTTATTTATATAGCCCTTCTTACATCAGCTGATATCTCAAAGTGCTGTACAGAAACCCAGCCTAAAACCCTAAACAGCAAGCAATGCAGGTGTAGAAGCACGGTGGCTAGGAAAAACTCCCCAGAAAGGCCAAAACCTAGGCAGAAACCTAGAGAGGAACCAGGCTATGAGGGGTGAAAACAGCAGTTCTGGGACAGGTAGCATGTCTGGTGAACATGTCAGGGTCCCATAGCCGTAGGCAGAACAGTTGAAACTGGAGTAGCAGCACAGCCAGGTGGACTGGGGACAGCAAGAAGTCATCATGCCAGGTAGTCCTGAGGCATGGTCCTAGGGCTCAGGTCCTCCGAGAGAGAGAAAGAGAGAATTAGAGAGAGCATACTTAAATTCACACAGGACACCGGATAAGACGGGAGAGATACTCCAGATATAACAGATTGACCCTAGCCACCCCGACACAAACTACTGCAGCATAAATACTGGCGGCTGAGACAGGACTGTGGCCCCGTTCGACGATACCCCCGGACAGGGCCAGGATATAACAGGCAGGATATAACCCCACCCACTTTGCCAAATCACAGCCCCCACATCACTAGAGGGATATCTTCAACCACCAACTTACCATCCTGAGACAAGGCCGAGTATAGCCCACAAAGATCTCCGCCACGGCACAACCCAAGGGGGGGCAGCAGCAGGCTATCAAGTGGCAGAACGATAGGCCTGCATAAAATATAGCAGGCTCAGAGATCAGTAAGCATATTAATATATAAGTCGTATTGATGATGGCACAATACATTTACATGTAGGTAATTTAGCAGACACTCTTATCCCGGAGCGACTAATAGGAGCAGTTACGATTAAGTGCCTTGCTCATGGACACAGACAGATTTTTCACCTTGTTGGCTCAGGAATTCAAACCAGCAACCTTTCGGTTACTGGCCCAAAATTTTAACCGAAAGGCTACCTGCCGTAATGCTATTGATGTCTTTCTTGGTCTTCTATACTTGAAGACTGCATAGCAAACTCATTGTTCAAAGGTAGGTTCTTCCTCTTGTGTGTGGGTTTACAGGCTAATTAGGAGCTTATTGGTATATAAAAGCTAGACTGGCAATTGCAAGCGACATGTTCTTCTCTACTACCTCTATTGACTTTCTACCTCTTAGACGGTTTGGTAAGTAATATAAATCATTTTTTATGTAGACCCAGATTGTGAAGTCCACGTCCATTACACTCTATTTCGATGGCGCACATCCACTAGTTCTAGACACGGTCTACCTAGCCAGCATGTAATCGTTGTCAGACAAACTTTAAGGGGACTATTTATTTTCATTTTTAGAAAGGAATATAAATATCCTGTGAGTAATATAAGCCCCAAAAAACGTACGATTCAGAGAGCTTCCCGTTTGGACCGTCCGGTGTGTCACGTTGTTTCCAGTTGATCCTGGGCATTCTGAAGAAAGTCTCTCAACACACCAGGATTGATGAGAGACGAGACATCGGAGTGTTTAGTTACGCACACCCCATCTTCTGCTGCATCGTCAGTCTGATGTTCTACCTCCTCCATTATCGGAAATAAGCTGGTCCCATTCTCAAGCAGGGGTCCTTCAAAATTAAGGCAGTTATACATTTTATTTAAACATTACAATACATTCACAACAGATTTCACAACATATTTGTTTGTGTGCCCTCGGGCCCCTACTCTACTACCACATATCTACAACACAAAATCCATGTGTACGTGTGTATAGTGCGTATGTTATCGTGTGTTTGTATGCATGTGTCTGTGCCTATGTTTGTGTTGCTTCACAGACCCCGCTGTTCCATAAGGTGTATTTTTATCTGTTTAAAAAATATATATAATTTCACTGCTTGCATGAGTTACTTGATGTGGAATAGAGTTCCATGTTGTCATGGCTCTATGTAGTACTGTGCGCCTCCCATAGTCTGTTCTGGACTTGGGGATTGTGAAGAGACCTCTGGTGGCATGTCTATTCTGGTGGCATGTCTATTGGGGGATGCATGGGTGTCCGAGCTGTGCGTTCAAAATCAAATCAAATTTATTTGTCGCATACACATGGTTAGCAGATGTTAAAACGATTGTAGCGAAATGCTTGTGCTTCTAGTTCCGACCATGCAGTAATATCTAACAAGTAATATAACCTAACAATTTCACAACAACTACCTTATACACACACAAGTGTAAAGGAATGAATACGAATATGTACATAAAAATATATGAATGAGTGATGCCCGAACGGCAGAGGCAAGATGCAGTAGATGGTATAGAGTACAGTATATACATATGAGAAGAGTAATGTAGGGTATGAAAACATTATATAAAGTGGCTAGTGATAAATTGATTACATAAATCTTTCCATTATTAAAGTGGCTAGAGTTGAGTCAGTATGTTGGCAGCAGCCACTCAATGTTAGTGGTGGCTGTTTAATAGTCTGATGGCCTTGAGATAGAAGCTGTTTTTCGATCTCTCTCGGTCCCCGCTTTGATGCACCTGTACTGACCTCACCTTCTGGATGATAGTGGGGTGAACAGGCAGTGGCTCGGGTGGTTGTTGTCCTTGATGATCTTTTTGGCCTTCCTGTGACATCGGGTGGTGTAGGTGTCCTGGAGGGCAGGTAGTTTGCACCCAGTGATGCATTGTGCAGACCTCACTAGCCTCTGGAGAGCCTTGCGGTTATGGGCGGAGCAGCTGCCGTACCAGGCGGTGATACAGCCCGACAGGAGGCTTTCGATTGTGCGTCTGTAAAAGTTTGAGTGTTTTTGGTGACAAGCCAAATTTTTTCAGCCTCCTGAGGTTGAAGAGGCGCTGCTGCGCCTTCTTCACCACGCTGTCTGTGTGGGTGGACCATTTCAGTTTGTCTGTGATGTGTACGCCGAGGAACTTTCCACCCTCTCCACTACTGTCCCGTCAATGTAGATAGGGGGCTGCTCCCTCTGCTGTTTCCTGAAGTCCACGATCATCTCCTTTTGTTTTGTTGACATTGAGTGTGAGGTTATTTTCCTGACATCACACTCCGATGGCCCTCACCTCCTCCCTGTAGGCCGTCTCGTTGTTGTTGGTAATCAAGCCTACCACTGTAGTGTCGTCTGCAAACTTGATGATTGAGTTGGAGGCGTGCATGGCCACGCAGCCCTGGGTGAACAGGGAGTACAGGAGAGGGCTGAGAACGCAGCTCAGTGCACTCAGCATGTCAATACCTCTCATAAATATAAGTAGTGATGAAGTCAATCTCTCCTCCACTTTGAGCCAGGAGAGATTGACATGCATATTATCTCACTGTGTACATCCTAGTTTTTTATATATTTAGGAATAACTTATTCTTTGCCACCCATTCTGAAACTAACTCCAACTCTTTGTTAATTGAAAATAAGAATTTGTTCTTAACTGAGTTGCCTAGTTAAATAAATGTAAATAGTGTTGAGTTATCCGCATACATAGACACACTGGCTCTACTCATGTCGTTAGTAAAGATTGAAAGTAAGCGGTCTAGACAGCTGCCCTGGGGAATTCCTGATTCTACCTGATTTTTGTGGAGAGGCTTCCATTAATATAACACCCTATGTGTTTTGTTATACAAGTAACTATTTATCCACAATATAGCAGGGGGTGTACAGCCATAACACGTATGTTCATCCAGCAACAGACTACGATCGATAATGTCAAAAGTTGCATTGAAGTCTAATAAAACAGCCCCCACATTCACTGTCTGTTGGTTGAGGTAGGCATCTCCATTCTGGTAAGAGCCTGTGTTTCCTCGACATCTGCTCGCTCCTGTCTCTCTCTTTTCTCTCGGTCAGCCCGCAATCGGAACAACTCAGCCTCAGTATACTCCGGCTCAAACCGATATGGCACAACAGTACCATTCTGAAAATAGGTCAGGTCCCCAATTTCCTCTTCGTTCTCGATCTGACATTCCTTACACTAATTACATTTAACGAGGGCAGCAAATAATGTGAGGGAGTGAGAACAGAAAATTATTGTTTACATCCTTCAACCACGCCCACCTCGGAAGTCCCGGGTCCCGACTCAAGGGCACACATGAATCTACTTCCTGGATTTCAATACGAAAATTACATTTAGTGTATTAATAGAGACAGATACCACCCAGTGTGGTTTGAACTGCATTTAGCACAGAACAACCTCTAGTAATTGAGGCAATGTGGGGGAGAAACGCATTACGCCAAACAAAGGGAATAAACATGAAAGCTCTCCTCTGCCTCTCCCATTTGTTTAGTTTAAAGCCCTACTATTACTAAAGTTGGCAACATAAGAGGGAACCGTACGAGGCGTCTTCTGTTCCTCCTGTCTCTGAAATGCTTAAAGCCTGTGCTTCCACAAAGTGTGTGTGTGTGATCAGCATTATAATACGGACTACAAGCGGAGATGGGGACTTCTAAGATTTATGTGTGGGAGGCTGAAGCTCTCTATGGTGGTTGTGGAGAGGTGAACAAAGCCGTCACGTTTTCATGTCTCCGGTGTTGGATCTCAATCTTTTCCAGCTGAAGAAATAGGGCGATTAAAAATGAACTCAAATACAATTCAGTGAGAATGTTCTACGTTTCTGGGAGTGGTTTTTGGCATGTCTAGGAGATTGAATGTCTGGTTTTTATTTCTCAACAGGAGAAATTTCTAATAGGATTTGTTTTGAATAATCTGATCTACAGTATAAAAGACAACCGGGTCAAATAAGATGGTCATCATAGGAAAGGAGCTGCAGTTGCATCTACATTACATAATGCTAAAATACTTGGATTTCACGTCATTCTCCTGTCCATTCTCTATGCCATTTTATTTTGTAGGCTAATATATTTCGTAGCCTTTTCTCAGATGTTATAGGCACTCTGCACTGTGAGCAAACATGTCCAAAATGGCAAACAGCCAAGCTTGTGTTTTGATTTCAACCTGGCATGGGTAATGAAGATACTGTAGCTTTGGGCATTGACAAACATGCAAATGATCCCTCCGATAACATACAGCAGCTGCTCTCTCTCTCTCTACCTCAGTGTTAGCCTCGCTCAGATGAACAGTGGCCATCATAACAACTGAACAGTGTTCACCTGCTGTAAAGGGCTGAGCTCAGTTTGGGCTCCAAGCATTTTTGGGGGGTTATAGTTTTTCTCTTGACTTCAAACGAATAAACTTGACATCATCAGCTACCGCTAGATCGAGATTATCATCATAGAGTTTTGTTTCACCCTTGATTTTCTTACAGGTCTTAAAGCTCTCCTTGTGACTTTCTTTCAGGCCTTTATTAAACATTATCAAGCCAAGCGCAGATGTTCATTGATCGCGCCTCCTGATTAAAAGAGACCTTCGAGCACATTACGACTCACTCTTTTGATTTGCTGCAGTAAACGGCACTGGAGCAATTGCACTAGGTCAAGAGGATCTATCAATTGCCTTCTCCTTTTCCAGGGATGGGTATGATTTATAATTTAATTATGTAAAATGCTTGACACTTCTGAGTGGGGGGGGGTAGGTACCATGTGTCAAATGTTAAGCGTTTACCTCTCCAGAGCCACGCCAAACTACTGTGTGTTATTCAAAACCAGAGGCAGATGCAAGTGTGCAATCCATTTAAAAGCAACTGCTTGAGGAGAAACCACGAGGGGAAGCATAAATATTTTCCTGCGTTTCATTGAGGTATGCTACCATGGGCGGGTAATAGGAGTCCCGGGGTATCTCGTAGTCCTACAGTATATGGATTTATATTGAAATTATGTGAACGTTTGACACGTTTGAAGCGGGGAGACACCATAGGTCAAAGGTTAACATACTTTCCTTCTCTCTACAGACAGGATCAGGAACTAGGTGTAAATCAGAGTGAGAGGCAGATGCAATATGCAATCCATTTCATAAAAAATGCATGGGGAACATGATAAAGAAAAGCATTTTGAAATGTGTTTCTGTATACTGTATTTAATTAGGGAGGGTTCCCACATCGCAAGAGAGGAGTGATTAACAGTCTGATTAAATAATACATGTGACACACCTTCATAATACAACACATTTCATTCATACTCTGCTATAGGTACCACGGTAATATCTTACAGCTTTGTACACTGTATAGTCAGCTGAGAACCAACTATTATGACATTGTTGGCATGGAGCCTTAAACCCTGTCAGATGGCCTCGAGGACAATCGGTTAAGTCCTTCCCGCTTGTATGGATGATTTCCCCGTTTTACAGTCTCTGATAGTCTGAAACTATCCAAGTGCGCTATCCAATTAAATAATTGTGATACAGTGTTGTGTTGCCAAGAGTCTTGTCGATGGATCAGTGGATTCCAATCCACTCATACTGACAAGTTGCTAGCAGGATGCTAAGCAGGATGCATCTGACAAGATGCTAGCAAAGAACCCTGGAAGCTTTGATGGTTTTATTTTATTAGCTCTAAAGGCCAATGACTCACTGTTTTTAGTCCTGTTAAAAGGTTTCTATTATAACCTCATGCCTATGAATCAAATGTGGCGCATATCACATGTCCACTCACTGTATATTTTTCCTAATGGTTGAAATATAATGGAGGGATATGCCCAGGCAGTGGTATGATAAATGCAATATTTCTAATGGCTGCACACACAGCCGCCTGCAATGAGACATCAATTAAATCTGCTTATGCGCATGGATTAGGTAAATTCTAACTGTAGGGAAACTCTGCATCTGGAAGCAGAGGGAAAGTGTGCGCACATGATTAGTGGGTCTGTGCTGGGGTTATTCGTTATCAGAGTTGTCAACGAACATGTGTGTTTTGGGTGTGAAATTACAACCACTCCAAATCGTTCACATTCATGTTGTACTGTATGTGGCCAGTATAGCAGCTCTTCTTCTAGGAATCTTTTGCAGGAGGGGACACTCGTATTTCCTTTTCTTCAAATCAAGCCTGAAGCAAAAATCTTCTACGATTTTAAGCGTCCTTCTGCATGCTTCGTGTCCTTCGAAAGTTACAATGCATCAGTTTAGATTTACCTAAGTGATTCGAGAAGACAACCAGATTTTTTTTTTTCTGCCATGAACACCTGATAAGACTCTCTCAAAAAACGTCCTCCCATATCTGATGTCTAGGACAGTCGAGCCCAGATAAGCATTATAACAAACGACACCATAGGCCTCATGCAAGTTCTGAATAAATCTGGAATGCTATGCCCTCTCTAGTGCCTTTTCAGCAAGCCCGACTTCCTTTCACCCTCTACCTCTCCAAATGCATTTTTTACTTTTGTGTGGTTGTATTCAGCTTGATGTAGACTTGTTACACCAGAAATGTATACAAAATGGAAGTTAGAGAGAGACCTATGACAAGGGGCATTGGGCAAAATCCTAAAGTGCTTGCACACAGTGCAATGGCAAACTGCAGTAATCCAAAAACTAATTTTGGAATTGTCATGTCCTGTCAATATAAAATGCTATTGTTACTTTGGGCACTGCGTTTGTGTGATTTAGAAGTAGAAAATATTACCCAAGTTGTCAAAAGGCTCACATCATAAGATAGTTCCAGTATTTTCTTCGGAAACATTCAGAAATGTAATACTGAGGTGCAATAGGCAATAAGAATATATGACGATCTTCCATTCTGTCTTTTGATCCAGTTCCGTCTGTACATGCTGACTGTAAGCCTACGGTTAGGCCTCAGGAGGTGGTCTCCTCTCGCTGCACATGTCACACCCTGATCTGTTTCACCTGTCCTCGTTATTGTCTCCACCCCCTCCAGGTGTCGCTTGTTTTCCCCAGTGTATTTATCCCTGTGTTTCCTGTCTCTCTGTGCCTCTGTGCCCGTTTTCCCGTACTCCTGCCTTTGCTATTCTTTTTTTTTCTAGTCCTCCCGGTTTTGACCCTTGCCTGTTCTGGACTCTGTATCCGCCTGCCTGACCATTCTTCCTGCCTTGACCATGAGCCTTTCTGCTACTCTGTACCTTCTGAACTCTGATCTGGTTTTGACCTTTTGCCCGTCCACGACTATTCTCTTGGCTACTCCTTTTGAATTATTAAACAACCACCTGCCTCCTGACTCTACATCTGGGTCTTGCCTTGTGTCATGATAGCACAACTCCACAGACATGGCTCTCAAGAAGTTTCAACACTGCCAACTGCTTCTCTGTAGCTTGTCCTTGAGTTGGGGAGGTAAAAAGAAGGAAGGTTACGGGCTGAGAGAGGGACGAGGTGATGGCTGGAGCACATTGTTCTTGCAGCCAGACCCAAAGGACAGGGGCAACAAACAAACCTCGACAGAATGGCAGCCATGCAATTAAGGGGCTTGTTTTGGTGCGATAATCTCTCAGCCTGCTTCAAGGTGTCAGCACCGAAGAAAGCTGTCCCCTGTGTTTGTGATGAGTTGGCTTAATTACAGCTTGGGGAAAGTATGTTTACGAAGGAACAGTTTTAGGAGTTGCCCCATTATAACAAAGTAATGTGGCCATTATGTAGTGATTCATCAACGATAGCTGAAGAATATATTGACTTAGAAATCCAAATCCTTCAATACACATAATGCATGAAATGTATAAAAACTATTTAGATGCTCCAAACATTTATGCAAATGATAAGTAATATCAAGTTAGCTTGCTTCAAACGTTACAACTCCATCCATTTTCTTTCTGCTAACTCAAGAAATCCAAGTGCATACACTGTTTATGCAGCTCCTCCATTGTGGGTCCTGTGCCAGATCGCTTCTGGGTGTCACTTGAATTCAGATTCAGCTCAGAGTGGTTTATGTTCTGTCTAGAGTGGATGCTGGGCCCCTCAATAATGCAGAGCTTTATCGGAACCAGAACTAAGCTTCTGACAGCTGCAGTTGGAGGCTTTTTAATACAGCTCCTCATGAGAGAGAGGGAGAAGGAAAGATCTAGACAGCGAGAGGTGGGGGTTCCTGGCTTAATTGCACAGAGTTTGTGGCTCAGAGCTCTCCAAGAAGTGAAAGTAATTTCACTCATTTTTGCAAAACAAGCAGTGGGGAAATTTTTCAGCATCTTTAACTGACAACGCTATTCCACGCAATGTTTTGGGGTCAAGAAAATAAACCGATTCTTCAAGATAAATTATTCAGTGTATAGGTTTACAATCCCAGTCAACCAATTCACCACATATCACACATTTCAGCAGTTCCTCAAATTCACCATAGTCATAATATACATATCTAAATATTTTAGTCTTTTAAATTTAAAAATGGTGATAAACAACTCGCTTTCTAAAGCAGGGGTGGCAAATTATTTTTGCCCCGCGGGCCACATTTGGTCTTCGGAGGTTTATATTTCCTCGCCTTTAAATTGAGTAAACAATTGTCATCTATCCATCGCTTTAGCATTTTTCAGTGCTCCCTGACTGGCTTCCTTTCATTTCGATGACAGTTAGCAAGCGGGACAGAGTGAAAAGACTATAGATGTTGGTTCATTATAATTTCTACATTGAAAAAACTCAAACCAAATTGACCAAACCCCCTCCCCCTAAAAAAACTCCAACCACCTGCGGTACGGATTGAATGGGCGGTATGTTTGACACCCTTGTTCCAAAGGATCCACAATCAAATTGAAATAGGCTTAAAGCACACACCTGATTCATTCAATCATTAAAAAGGTCATCTGATTTGAATTAGTGTTGCTCATATGCCAGCCTTTAACCATCTCTACAGGACCCTTGTTGGCAAGAAAAACACCTGTGGTTCCCTGTCATAAAAGATTGTTTCACACTAATTGGCTCAAGTGATCTGGTATTGTTAGTTGATATTATTGGATAGGTGCAATGAGCACGACCTATGAGATAGGGTAACACTTAGCAGGTATGATGGAAGACAATGAGCCAATCACATGCAGTATATTAGGCTATGATGGGGCATTTAGTAAGATGCCTTTATATAAATAGTAATTTCCAGTCCTTTAAATTTTCTTTTGGATCTGAAGAACAAAATGACTATAATATGAGCAAAATGACACAATGTATTACCATTTCATACACCCAAGACACTATCTGCATACATATTCATTAATTATGTACATTTAGGAAGTATATACATTAATATTTATTAGGATTTTTGGAGGGCTTCAATTTAGACACAATTCATCAGAAAATGAATGTGAGTAATAAAGGATGATCCTACAACTGATCTTAAAAATAGATTTTATATGTGAATTCTTAAGCACCGTCTTCATGTCCTTTTAAATGTGAGATCCTGCCTACAATGGAATTTCTTCCCCAGAACATCTCCATCACACTTCACTTTCATCTATCTCCAAGAGAAAGGGAATATGTTCTTTGTTGAGAAGGATAATTTATTTTCAAGGTCTCCCAGTGCTTTGAAATTGTCCTCAAATGTTGTTTGAACAAACTGCCTGATTGGAGCCATCATTTAAGGATAATTAAAGATCAGGATTGGACAATAAATAAGCATCAAATAAACCAGTGGTCACCAACCGGTCGATCGTTTAGGCATTCCTAGACTATCTACAAAAATGTCTGTAGAAATCCAACGACAAAGCCTTGCACTCCTATTTATTCAGTGTACTTGATTCAGCTGCCCTGTGCGCCAGGTAGCCAAAGTGCTCCCATTTGGAACCATTTGATTTGTCTTAAGGCAGTGGTTTCCGATCCTCTCCTATGGGACCCGCAGACATTTCACAATTTTGTTGTAGCTCTGAACTTGCTCACCTATTCAAGAGGTTTGAGAATCATTGTCTTCAGGTACAAACTCCACCTAAACAGTTTGCCAATCGAATTGCTCAAATCACCACTCCTGCAGCTTCCACGACCCCACCCACAGCCAAGTTGATACTAGCTTATGTGATATGCCATAACTTTTGAAACCATGACCAGAGAGAGACAAAGACAGCAGAGATGCTGTTTTTATTCGAGTTTATGTTAACTTCTTAGAGCTAGACCCCTTTTTTCTCCACTTCCTGTCTGAATGACGTGCCCAAAGTAAACTGCCTGTAGCTCAGGCCCTGAAACCAGGATATGCATATAATTGGTGCCATTGGAAAGAAAACACTTTGAATGTTAAAATAATGTAGGAGAATATAATACAATAGAAATGATAGGAGAAAATCCAATAGAAAAAACAATTCCTATGGCTTCCACAGGGTGTCAGCAGTCTATGGCCAAGGTTTCAGGCTTGTAACTTCAAAAACGAATAAGAAATCAGTTTTAGTAGAGGGACACAGTCTTGGAAATTCATGCTTGCGCGGAGCATGAAGACATTACGCACCTGCTAAAATCGGTTTCCTATTGAACATGCTTCTTTCTGAAATAAATATTATAGCTTGATTAAATTTTAGGGTGTCTGGGGAGTAAATAGACATGTATTTTGACTTGTTGAAACAAAGTTTAAGGGTAGATTTTCAGATTCATTTCTCTGAAAGTTGAATGAGTGGTTTACTCAAATCGATGGTGCCAACTAAACAGACTTTTTGGGATATAAAGAAGGATTTTATCTCACAAAACGACACTACATGTTATAGCTGGGACCCTTTGGATGACAAATCAGAGGAATATTTCCAAAAAGTAAGTGAGTATTTAATCGTTAAATGTGAATGTATGAATCCTGTGCCTGTGGAAAAATATTTTGAAGTGGGGCACCGTCCTCAAACAGTCGCATGGCATGGTTTCGCTGTAATAGCTACTGTACATCAGACAGTGCCGTTAGATTAACAAGAATTTAAGCTTTCAGCCGATATAAGATATTTAAATGTTTAAAATCCATAATATTTATGATTATTTATTTGAATCGCATGCCCTCCAGTTTCACCGGAAGTTGTCCCGCTAGCCGGCCACCAGGCCCTAAAAAGTTAGTTTTTATTCAGTACTGTCCAGACTGTTTTTATTCAACACTTTTACAAACCCTAAAAGACGCTTCTCTCTACCTCCACTCGCACTACAACCAGCACTACAGCTGCAATGAATTAGTAGCCAAGTCTATCGATAATAATAACAACAATGCAAGACTAACGGTTCATTGTGTCTATTTTAATAGGAACATTTCACTTTCTCTGGTCATAGAAACAACAACATGAATATGTGCATGAGGCAGAAATAATGCAGTGCGACGTGTCCCCTCTTTCTGGTCAGTCTCAGTGGAGGAAAGGAGAGAGCAGGGACCGTGAGAGACGGACCCTCTACTGCTCTCCCCATAAGATGCATGCAGTCCAGTAAAATAAAAAAGCTAATTATTTTTTATTTATCCTCAGCTGTGCCTCAAGTAATACAACTCATCTATTTTGTCATCATAGCTCGAGTTTTGAAATATAATATGGTCTGAGAAGAACAACATTGGCAGGCCAGGCAGATCGCAAATATGCTGTGATAATGTATTAGGCCTAGTGCACAAACCTCATTCCTACAGAACAGTTTTTATTAAATTCATTTTGCAAACGCATTCATTTTTTAAAGTCATGTTAAATAATCTGAGCGTTAGATCTCGCCTCCGAAAATGGTCTTTATTCAAAAAAGGTTGGTGACCACTGAACTGTTTGTGTTAAATGGGGTAAACAGTGCAGTTATTGCAGAGTACTTGAAATGGCTTGTAAAAACGTATCCTCGTATGGCGTCCAATTAACATAGGACTCTCACGTTACCAAGCCAGCTTCAACAAAATATGACCATCTTCCAGTCACAGAATGTTGGTAGGATTGTTGTAAATTTGTTAGGTATCTAGAGCATGGCTAGAAATTCTTATTACAAAAGCCATCCAATTATAATCATTTTAACCTTGTTAACATGCTACTAATTCTTGAAGACTTCATGCGGTAGAAGCCAATTATTTAGATGGATGCCACAACATAAAAAGGAACTACATATAACAATTCAATAACAAACCATCTCTTGTTTTCAAATTGACTGGGGCCATCAAATCCCTTGTTGTCAAATTTACTGGTCTGTTATTGAATTGACGACAAGAGATTAGCTGGCCCCAGTCAATTTGCCAAAGAAATTAGCTGGCCCCAGTCAATTTGCCAAAGAGATTAGCTGGCCCCAGTCAATTTGCCAAAGAGAATAGCTGGCCCCAGTCAATTTGCCAAAGAGATTAGCTGGCCCCAGTCAATTTGCCAAAGAGATTAGCTGGCCCCAGTCAATTTGCCAAAGAGATTAGCTGGCCCCAGTCAATTTGCCAAAGAGATTAGCTGGCCCCAGTCAATTTGCCAAAGAGATTAGCTGGCCCCAGTCAATTTGCCAAAGAGATTTGCTGGCCCCCGTCAATTTGACAAGGAGATTAGCTGGCCCCAGTCAATTTGACAATAAGAGCCGGTCCGTCTTTAGTTGACCAATAAGATGGCTGCACCATTAGAATGCAATTTTGTGTGGGCCCCAAAAAATGTTGGGGAAAGAAATATTGTGAAACACTATCATTCCACTATTACTGTAGATACTGTATATTAAGGACATTCAGGACTGAAAATGTCAATGCAAACATATTACATATAGCTTATTTAATCTACAATATTGTTGCATGATGGAAGGACCCCACTATTGTGATGATAAGAGGAAACCTGCATGTGATACATTCTTCAGAAAATAGAAGCTACTGTAAGCACCAAGCAACATAGATTCACAAATAAAACTCTTCATAGACTTAGAGTTCATAGGTTTATATATGCATAGGGCATTAACCAGTGCTTCATTTGTGATGAAATTAGATGGAATGCATTCTGGCACCATTCGATTTGGGACTGCTCGCTGGGACCTATTTGCATGGATCCGGCACAATTATATGATATTAATTAGAGGCCCCCTTTGAAATATAGGTTGTTTTTGTTTTGAAAAATACAATAGGTGCCTCCAGTGTCTACATAGGAGATTTATGCTGAAAGTGACAAACAAAAATTGATCCAAAACCCTAAGCTGGGAATGTTTAAATTATGCAAAGATATACAGTTGAAGTCGGAAGTTTGCATACACTTTTGTTGGAGTCATTAAAAATCATTTTTCAACCACTCCACAAATTTCTTGTTAACAAACTATAGTTTGGCAAGTCGGTTAGGACATCTACTTTGTGCATGACACAAGTAATTTTTCCAATGATTGTTTACAGACAGATTATTTCAATTATAATTCACTGTATCACATTTCCAGTGGGTCAGAAGTTTACATACACACACACACACACACACACACACAAGTCGACTGTGCCTTTAAACGGCTTGGAAAGTTCCAGAAAATGTCATGGCTTTAGAGGCTTCTGATAGGCTAATTGTCATAAATTGAGTCAATTGGAGGTGTACCTGTGGATGTATGTCAAGGCCTAGTTTCAAACTCAGTGCCTCTTTGCTTGACATCATGGGAAAATCAAAAGAAATCAGCCAAGACCTCAGAAAAAAATGTGTAGACCTCCACAAGTCTGTTTCATCCTTGGGAGCAATTTCCAAATGCCTGAAGGTACCACGTTCATCTGTACAAACAATAGTACGCAAGTATAAACGCCATGGGACCACGTAGCCATCATACCGCTCAGGAAGGAGACGCATTCAGTCTCCTAGAGATTAACATACTTTGGTGAATAAGTTCAACTCAGTCCCGGAACAACAGCAAAGGACCTTGTGAAGATGCTGGAGGAAACCGGTACAAAATTATCTATATAACCTGAAAGGCCGCTCAGCAAGGAAGAAGCCACTGCGCCAAAACCACCATTAAAAAAAGCTAGACTACGGTTTGCAACTGCACATGTGGACAAAGATCGTACTTTTTGGAGAAATGTCCTCTGGTCTGATGAAACCAAATAGAACTGTTTGGCATATTGACCGTCGTTATGTTTGGAGGAAAAAGGGGGAGGCTTGCAAGCCAAAGAACACCATCCCAACCGTGAAGCATGGGGGTGGCAGCATCATGTTGTGGGGATGCTTTGCTGCAGGAGGGACTGGTGCACTTCACAAAATAGATTGCATTATGAGGTAGGAAAATTGTGGATACATTGAAGCAACATCTCAAGACATCAGTTGGGAAGATAAATCCTGGTAACAAATGGGTCTTCCAAATGGACAATGACCCCAAGTATACTTCCAAAGTTGTGGCAAAATGGCTTAAGGACAACAAGTTAAGGAATTTGAGTGGCCATCACAAAGCCCTGACCTCAATCCCATAGAACATTTGTGGGCAGAACTGAAAAAGCGTGTGTGAGCAAGGAGGCCTTACAAACCTGACTCAGGTACACCAGCTCTGTCAGGAGGAATGGGCCAAAATTCACCCAACTTATTGTGGGAAGCTTGTTGAAGGCTACCCAAAACATTTGACCAAAGATAAACTGTTTTAAAGGCAATGCTACCAAATACTAATTGAGTGTATGTAAACTTCTGACCCACTGGGAATTTGATGAAAGAAATAAAAGCTGAAATAAAAAATTCTCTCTACTATTATTCTGATATTTCACATTCTTAAAATAAAGTGGTAAGACAGGGAATTTTTACTAGGATTAAATGTCAGGAATTGTGTAAAACTGAGTTTAAATGTATTTGGCTAAGGTGTATGTAAACTTTCGACTTCAACTGTATTTGAGGTAAAGAGTTTGAAATCCAAACATGTTAGTACGCTAACATTGATCATAGTATCTTTGAATAGATCAACAAATTCCCTGTGAGAAACAAAATAGAATTTCAGGGTGTTTTCAGTCAACCCTGTAGTTTGACAACTTATCAATCAACCATTCGTGTAGCATATGTTAGTATTTACACAACAGTTTATTTAAAAAAAACAGCTGCCATGAACAGCTGTTATGTATTTAGCTATTTATGTTGTAAAATACAGTGCCTTTACTGTTTGCATACAATCTTGTCTACTGAATGCATCAAAGTTGAACTCTGTGAACACTTCCCACATCATTGAGAACAGTACATGAGCATGTAGGAAGCACTCATTTTTGGCATTAAAACATCCCCCCCCTCTTCTCTTCTCCCCGTCCTAAATATTCTTCCTCAGGCTGGATGTCGTCTCGTGTTCTGATTCCATACCCTCTCCTGCCATGCTGATGCAAGTCCCATATCCCCCTGGGAAGCCAACATCTGTGCACCTGTCTGACTGGAACACCATCACGGACACGCTCTAAAAATCATTAAACGTGTTACTATGAGATTTTATCAGAAACTAATGGTTCTATTGTGAGAAACTAATGGGGGATGACGCAAAGGTCTAAACTGTAGCTGACAGACATTCTCTCCTGACATACAGCGATCCACTCCTTTTAATCCAAAGAGAGAAATGTTGGCAGGAAGTTGGTTGGGGTTTAACAAGCCCCCAAACTTACAACAAATAGGCCTATATGTCCCATTCATCAACCCCATTTTGTCCCATTCATCAACCCCACTAATGATCCTTTAGTGTGATACCTCATTCTTGCCCTTTTTCTTTGGTCATGAGTGAGCGGGTGATATATTACACGTTGGCTTAGAAAGATGGCGTCTATGCAACGCTATTCAACAACCATTTCCCTTTGTCTCAGAACTCACAGCAGACAGGGCTTCTGCAGTGCTATGATTAGATTTCCTCTCTTGCTTCGGCTGCTCTACTGTGTGTGTGTGTGTGTGTGTGTGTGAGTGTTTGGTCCGACCAATGCTCAGGAAGACAGGGGCCTGCTCCCCCTATACTAAAGACTGATGTTGACTGGCTGATTTGCCTTGCATGCTGAGTGAGTGTCTTCCGGTGCTAATCCGCTCGCTGCAGTCCCAACTGAACAGGCAGATATTGACCAGGGAGCATCTCTGTTAAATCTTGGCCATGCCACACTCTCACTCTCTCTCCATTTTCTCTCTGCTCAATGTTTTCCCCCTCATTAAATCAGAGCGTGTGAGGCTTATCTGAATGTGACTGCACGGCCAGGATTTGACTCCAACCTTGCTTTAATTCATTTTTAAGGACAACATAATACCACACTACAGAGGTGGGACCAAGTCATTGTTTTACAAGTCCCAAGTCAAGACCGTCAAGTATCAAGTCAAATTTCGAGTCCTAAGCATGTCATAATGTGCTCTTCACCAAACCATTTCATATTTTTAACAAGATTAATAGTTAGGATATTACATTTACGCAAATCATGAATGCTTTTAAGAATATCTATATATTTATTACTTTCCAAATAAATTTTATATTTCCATGGAAATACATGGGTAGCCATGAGAAAGATCCCCCCCCCCCCAATAGTGATCGACTATCGAGGATGGCTATGGGGCGCAATCGGGCGATGTAGGCTTGCTTGTACACAATCGCCCAACTATAACACACACACACACACACTGTGTGGTTACAGTAGGCTAACGTATGTCAATGGTTTTAGGAACAACAGAAAGAGGAACTGCCTAGCCAGTTGTAGCTCAATCTTGGGTGCAATGATCACGTTCCCGCACTGACTGACTGTGTGGAGGCTCATTGATTTAACGTTACGTTAGCCTACATGATACACTAGTAAAGTAATAAAATATATAGCTGTCGGCTATATTAGCCACGACTTACCGTTCTTTGTGCAGCTTCAAATGTCGAACAAAGTTGGAAATTGTTACGCCTCCATCTGTAGTTTTCTTCCTGCATGTTTTGCAAGTTGCAATCCGTTTTTTGTTGATACAGCGTCGTCTTTATATCCGAAAACAATAATTTTGGGTATCATCTTTCCAAGGGCTCCATCTGAATTCACCCGCCGACGTTCCTCTCCACTGCCACGCACAACTTTTTCTCAGCTGGGACCATTTGATTGGCTGCTGTCCGATTCATACTGTAATCTGTTAAATGAAGAGTTGATGCGCTGCACACTTTTTTTTTAATAGCCTCATTTTTAATATTTGGGCTTGGGAAGGGTATCAAGTCAGGTTAAGTCATAAGGCTCAAGTCAAGTCACGAGTCATTGGTGTCAAAGTCGAGTTGCAAGTCATCATATTTGTGATTCGAGTCCGACTCGAGGCCAAGTCATGTGACTCGAGTCCACACCTCTGCCACACTATTTTCTTTTTTTATGGAAAAGACAAGATAGTTAATTGAATATTCTTGTGGCGTTAATCATACAGTACATTGTTTCTTTGAGCCTGAGGATTTTTTTACTTAAAAAGGTGGGACGTTTTTGGAAATGTTTACAGATGCAACTTTCAAGGAATTACAAGGGGTTTCAGGCTATATAGGAGGTTCATAGTAGTGGAGAACTAGTTGCAGCAGTTCTGAGAGCACTGGTAACATCCATTACAGAAGGGCAATCGCATGGTAACAGCTTAGTAACATAATGATTGTTTGTGCTGTTATACTGTTACCAAACTTTGTTCTTCAAGTAAATGTGTTTTGGTAAGATTTTCAGTGGACATTGTCCAAAGTTGTGCTTCTGCATAGAGTTGTATGGTTTATTTAACTTTGAAATCACTGGATTTTGTTAAGCATACATTTTAAAGGAAAACATCTCAGTCTCAGCATCATTCTGTTGGTGGAATTGCCCAGAACTAGGAAAGTTTGTACCCCCTCCCCAATTTGAATTATTAGTTGGGATTAATTCACTAAACTGAGCCATTGTGTTGGACACAAATCCATTTTCACTTTGTCTCAACTGTGCACGGGGGTATTAAAGAGGTAAGAAGCTGAATGGACAATTGGTCTCTCAAAAGAAAATAATCCAGTATATAAAAACTGAGCAATTAAGGAACTATTATTCAAAGGATGTATAGGTTTGAAACTGTGCCACTCAGTGCCGACCCTAAATTGGTCATTTCGACAGGACGGTAACAAAAAAATGGTACATTGATTAGCTTCAATATTTGTAATATTGAACATAATATGGAAACACTATGGAATGACATTTTAGGGCTTATGAAAACAGAATATCAAGAGATGGGTGACATTTAGCTGCAGACTTGAGTGACTAATTAAAATCAAAGTCTATGAGTGTCTGATGGAATGAGATATAAATAATAATAAAAACCAGAAAAATTGAGCGATGAGAAAGTGAGAACAATGTTGAAAAATACAAAAGGTGAAAATATCCTCAAAGCAGACCAAGATGCAAATATACAGCCTGGGAAAGAAGTGAAAGGTAAGGTATTATGTTTATATATAGACAACAGTAAATTATTCAAGCCCTTACTTCAGTGTTGGCATTGCCCATATGGTAGCTGAGACTGACCTAGCCTTGTTAAAGTAGTCATGGCTGCTATCAGGCTTCAGGACCTGCCAGCAGCCACTTTGCCCCCAGGAAATTCAAGCCCTGGTGTGGCCATAATGTCCCCTAAAAAAAACCATTGTGGCCGTTGTGCCCTTGTGCTGAACGTAAAGATTATAATTACATTCTCCCAGCTGCCAATCGCCATGCTCCGAAGCACCTCTCGCTCACATGGCTCTCTCAATTCTTATTAGCCGTCCGTCACGTGATTGGGTCCTTTGAGCTGTTGTAACTTCTCAAGGGATATGTTCTGTGTTTTACTGTGATGTTATGCATTTTATAGACTCCTTGTATGTCTGCATCCTAACACAAGGCCAATGTGTTCTGGAACTGTTGCTTGTATTGAGCAATCTGTTGTGAAACAATATGATTGTATTATAACCTCGCACTATATGAGACATACAATCATTTACTCTTTGAGTTCTTCCCTGTGAAATCAGAGCTCTCCCTTGCTCCTGCTTGTATTTTAAAGATGTTTTTGTTATATCATTAAATAGTCTCTACCTTAATCTTTGGCTCAAATTTTTCTTTTCACAACAGTATTACAACCTGATACATCTGCCGTATTACAAAGACTACACAGACCTATAATTACTTGGCTTCGCAACATTACAAGAATGAAAGCAGATTTCAGTATAAAAAAACTAGAGAAAGTCAATTAGGACATGTGGAACAAAGACTGAGAATTCAGGATCCTGGAAAGGACAATTCAATGACAGACATGGTGTACTAGTCCGTCTCTCTGCTTTGAGGATGCCAGGTTTGATCATTGTCTGGCCCAGGAAATGCGTGGAGCTGCTTGACATAGGGGAATAGGGATTGGATGGGGAGCCTGGGCCGTCGGTGCGGAGTGGATTAGGACTGGCAGAGGGATTCTATATCCTCCCAGTACCACCAACACGGTGACAGTCTGACAACATGGCTACAGAAACACTACACTGCAATGTCTGATCTGATGTGCTAACTCTCAACTCTCCAGACAATACAATAAATGGTCCCAAACTATCTCAACAATCTTAATTATATAATATACAGTTACCCAATAATAGCAAAGTAAATTCCTTTGGATACACTTTTAAATGCTCGCTTGTTTAATAAGCTTTTAAGTTAATATGTGACTGATCATAAATTTAATCTCCATCCAATGGCTCTCTTAACTAAGGAAATCTATGAAGTGCCCTGAAACCACAGAAGCCCCGAGTACAGAATCTAGATGTCATTTCAGCAGAGCTTGACAGTGGCTTTGCGAAGACACAAATCTTCCCACACCTCTCTGGCAGCGCAGATACATGTTAGGTAGACAGACGGGTTGCCTCCCACAATGTATCAATGATCCTGCTGACACCTCTGCATGGATACAATGTCAGTTTGGCATAGACTAGAGGAAAGGACGGAGTTGAGACATCCAGCTTTCTTACATCACTGCCTTGTTGCGTAAACATTCCCCAGACACAAAAATAGTAGCTAGCAAGATAGGTTAATGAGTGTATTTTGCATCAACTACCTTCACTAAAACCACTGCAAAGTCTTTACCTGCACACTTTGGTTTCGAATTGCAATGTTCTGGCATGTCTGCTTTGTGATTTGTTGGGAGAGTTGTCTGTCTGAAGAGGACCCAGCCCGTAACAATGGTATCCTTTCTTCCCCCCCCCCCCCCCCCCCACAGTTACCAAGACAACTCGTCATTATTTCCGAGACTACATGTTACTACACTACGATATTGGACTAAAGCAACTCTAATTTAAAGCAATTCCTGTGACATTCTGATTTCAACTTATGTAGTTCTATTTTTTTTTACGGGAAAAGGCAAATCAAACGTAAAGAGTAGACTTTACTATAGTTGTATTTGTATGTAATGATCCCAGCAGACAATTGAATCATGTTCTTTCAGGCTAGTAACATAATGCTATAAGAAAATACGTTATTTAAATGAAATAAAATATTGGAACGAGTTGTATTATAATAATGTGAATTGAGTTCCTAAAAATCCTTTTAGAACAGAGTTGCATTGTATGGATAGGACATGTTCTAACAGAGTTCCACATCTATAACATCCATAACCTTGTTACTACAAGATGGCCTTTATGACGACGGTCACATCTTCAGCGGAGGTGTCGTAACAGATTCACAACTCGGCACCCATGAACTAGTAGCTCCTGTTGTGAAGGTATTCAAATGATTCTGTGATTAATTTTTAAAAAGTCTATGTCTCTTAGGAAACCACACAACCACAATCCAAAATGACTTGCTAAAATTGCCACGAAAATGGCACGATCAAACATGACTGAATTGCAAGGCGACCTTCTCTTTTACAGTTTAGAGAACATTTACATTTACCAGCAAGCGTGATCTGCATTACTATTTTGAGAGGAACTTATTTATTTTCAGAATGAACCACCAGAGAGCAGTCATCCATGGAGACTCCTGAGGCCAACCTGTGATTACCATATCAACAGATGTATTCAACAGCCATTATTGTATTGTCAAACGGTATGAAATTACAGAGGCTAGGAGATGCTGGTGACTTGTTTTCTTCTTGGATGACTGCCTCGTGGAGATCAGATGGTTGAATGTACATTAAACTACTTTTGACACTAACAAGGCAGACTTGTTTACCGTCTGTGTTCCTGAGCCAACGAAAAGGAGACGGGTCTTTATGCTCAGTCACACAGTAGCTGAGAGTATTTCAGGGGGTGTGTAATGACGTTGAATGAATCTGCAGGAGGAGCTCAAAACATGTTCCGTCAAGAGGATCTGGGGACCATATGGCTGGTTCTTCTTTTTGTCTAGTGTTTTTCACCACCGAACAGGTGCAGCTTACAGTGTTGTGTGGCTGAGCATCAACCTTTCAAAAACTATAATATGAATAATAGCCACTGAAAAGACGTCTATTTTAAGACTTATTGGACTGACTAATATGGCATGACATAGGTCCATCACAAAATATACTGAAGCCCTCAAACTGTTATTGATTTATTATCTGGATATCGTTTGAGTTTCATTAACTCCTGAAGACATTGTTTTAAGTGCAAGGCATGTCTTCATTGTGAGTACCACAAAATGAATAGGAGTCTACTACTAACAGTAATGGGAATAAAGATGGAGTCAAACATGATTACACTGGTGTCCGAAGTGGGATCCCACTGCAGTGCAGGACAAACCTTAACAGTTTAGGCATGGGCTAATTCTGTCTCCCATTGAGGGGATTGTACGCCAACACAGACTGCAATCGTTAATCTGGGAATTCCCCCATGGCACTCTTAGGGATGAAGCAGCTAATTAAACCCATCAAAACACCATATTCATGAGGGTGGCTATTGATTAAAACGGTATGTGTTGCTCTCTCATAGCCTGCAGTCTCAGTAGAGAAAACTCCTAGTTTAGTAATGCTTTCTTTGTGGCTTCAAGACCGAAAGAAAGACAACAGGGGAGAGATAATCTGAGAAAGATTGGATGGCCTTTAATATCGCAGGGAACATGTCCTGAAATTCCCCCGTGTCACTAATTATTTTTGTAATCTTTCTACAGCCCTGTGAGATACAGGCTGACTCCTTAAGATGGAGTAGAGAGTTTGATAGTCGATAAAACAAGTGATAGTGTCTCACCTGATGAGAACTAGAATGGCTGTGAATTTGTGGCTTCATGGCTTTTTAAAATTAGTTTTTGTGAAAATCTAAAGGTGTAGTTTTATATCAGAAATCAGTTGTCACTAGTAGCTGGATTATACACATTACTAAAAGATCCATAATGTACGGCTAGACATTCACCATGTCTTTATAAATCCTTGGAAACACACCCTTAATTCTTACGGCTGAAATCCCTCTAACGGGATCGATATGACAACAGCCAGTGAAAGTGCAGGGCGCCAAATTCAAACAACAGAAATCTCATAATTACAATTCCTCAAACATTCAAGTATTTTACACCATTTTAAAGGTAAACTTGTTGTTAATCCCACCACAGTGTCCGATTTTCAAAAAGACTTTACGACGAAAGCACACCAAACGATTATGTTAGGTTACCACCTAGTCACAGAAATGCACAGCCATTTTTCCAGCCAAAGAGAGGAGTCACAAAAAGCAGAAATAGAGATAAAATTCATTGCTAACCTTTGATGATCTTCATCAGATGACACTCATAGGACTTTGTTACACAATACATGTATGTTTTGTTCGATAAAGTACATATTTATATCCAAAAATCTCAGTTTACATTGGCGCGTTATGTTCAGTAATGTTTTGCTTCCAAAACATCCAGTGATTTTGCAGAGAGCCACATCAATTTACAGAAATACTCATAATAAACATTGATAAAAGATACAAGTGTTATGCATGGAATTATAGATCCACTTCTCCTTAATGCTACCACTGTGTCAGATTTCAAAAAAGCTTTATGGAAAAAGCACACCATGCAATAATCTGAGTACAGCGCTCAGACACAAAAACAAGCCATACAGATACCCGCCATGTTGTGGAGTCAACAGAAGTCAGAAATAGCATTATAAATATTCACTTACCTTTGTTGATCTTCATCAGAATGCACTCTCAGGAATCCCAGTTCCACAATAAATGTTTATTTTGTTCGATAAAGTTAATCATTTATGTCCAAATACCTACTTTTGTTAGCGCGTTTAGTTCACAAATCCAAACTCATGAGGCGTGAGCACTAGGTCCAGACGAAAAGTCAAAAAGTTCCGTTACATCGTTTGACATGTTTCTACGAACTGTATAGAATCAATCTTTAGGATGTTTTTAACATAAATCTTCAATAATGTTTCAACCGGACAATTCCTTTGTCTTTAGAAATGCAATGGAACGCAGCTAACTCTCACGGGCGCTCGTGAGACTGAGCTCATGGCACTCTGCCAGACCTCTGGTTGAAACAGCTCTCATTCTCTCCCGCTTCACAGTAGAAGCCTCAAACAGGGTTCTAAAGACTGTTGTCATCTAGTGGAAGCCTTAGGATGTGCAACCGGACCAAATTTACACTGTATCTTGGATAGGCAAAGAGTTGAAAAACTACAAACCTCAGATTTCCAACTTCCCGGTTGGATTTTTTTCCAAGGTATTTGCCTGCCATATGAGTTATGTTATACTCACAGATGCCATTCAAACAGTTTTAGAAACGTCAGTGTTTTCTATCCAACTCTACTAATAATATGCATATTTTAGCTTCTGGGCCTGGGTAGCAGGCAATTTACTCTGGGCACCTTATTCACCCAAGCTACTCAATACTGCCCCCCAGCCATAAGAAGTTAGAGAGCCCTCATTGTGTACTATGTGGAATTTGCTGTTCAGCATAAATGGCTAAACTACTGTGAGAAAACAGATTGAAGACAGCCTGTTAGCATTGCGGCCACACTGTAAAAGGGCATATGTATGATCTAGGCTGACTCACAGAATGTTATTATACCTGAATCGACTTCCTGTGTACTGTAGTAGGGTCAGAGAGTTGTGGGCCCATAAGAGTCAAATGTCTCCCTAACAAATGGGAAGCATTCCTCCCTTGTCTGTGGCTGTTCATGTGTGCAATGTTGGAAGAATGCAGTGAAGCAATGATATTATTATATCGATGTGAAGAGAACATTCTGACAATTAATCTTGATGGTTGTACTGTCGTCTCAAATAAAACTGTGAAGGACCTCGACGTTCAAGGACAGCTTTTTTCCATCTATGTAACATTGCAAAAAATCAGAGACTTTCTGTTAAAAAATTATGCAGACAAATGAATCCATGCTTTTGTCACGTCTAGGTTAGACTACTGCAATGCTCTAATTTCCAGCTACCCAGATAAAGCACTAAATAAACTAAAGTTAGTGCTAAACACAGCTGCTAGAATCTTGAGTAGAACCCCAAATAAAATCATATTACTCCAGAGCTAGCCTCTCTACACTGGCTTCCTGTTAAGGCAAGGGATGAATTCAAGGTTTTACTGCTAACCTACAAAGCATTACATGGGCTTGCTACTACCCATCTTTCCAATTTGGTCCTGCCGTACATACCTACACGTACGCTACGGTCACAAGACTCAGGCCTCCTTTACTGTCCCTAGAATTTCTAAGCAAACAGCTGGAGGCGGGGCTTTCTCCTATAGAGCTCCATTTTAATGGAATGGTCTGCCTATCGATGTGAGAGACGCAGACTAGGTCTCGACCTTTAAGTCTTAATTGAAGACTCACCTCTTCAGCAAGTCCTATGAGTAAGTGTAGCCTGGCCCAGGAGTGTGAAGGTGAACGGAAAGGCTCTGGAGCAACGAACCGCCCTTGATGTCTCTTCCTGGCCGGTTCCCCTCTTTCCACTGGGATTCTCTGCCTCTAACCCTATTACAGGGGCTGAGTCACTGGCTTACCGGTGCTCTTCCACGCCGTCCATGAGAAGTCAATAAATCACAGGTGATTATATTGAACACCTCTTGTTCTCCCCGGGAGGGATCTCTTAATTGGGACTACATGCAAAGTTCAATGAATGTTCTGAAAGCAACCAAGCTTGGTTGCAGCTCAGTTACAGGTGTCTTGATGAATGATTATAGCCATTATACACTGACATGCTCCTCCTGGATCATAGCTTAAGACTGCGTTGATGCCAGGAACAACCTTACTTGAGGAGAGGTTTGGGAGAATTGTAAGGTTGTGGGTTGTCTATAGTACAGCCACTTGTATTTTACCTTTCCCTTTACTTGCTGATCAGTGATGTAGTGGTAAAAAAAAAATGTAAGTGGGTAAACTATAAACTCCAGGGGGGCGATCGAGATAAGACAAGCAAACCACCGATATCAACCAAAACATATTACATTTTTAAAACTGAATTGTTTGAACGCATTTTCATGCAGGTCTATAGGGAAAACCTAATGTAGTTTTCTGAAGTAAATAATTACACAAAATCCATCCCAACAGTTCATTTGGACTGGACACTAGAACATTCTAGAAAAATAGGATGTTTATATTCAAATGTGATCTTTTTAATCATGTTCATAGTATCTCATGTGAGCTGCACTGCAATTCAGTTTTCTGTATTGTAAAGTGCACCCGTGTTAAAGGCCCTTAGTTGACTATAAAATGTTGTATTCTATACCCATTTGAAGAGAAACAAATTATGAATGTGTTTGATGAGATTAAAGATTCTCTCGGGGGACTCCGTTTACATTTCAGGGGACCTGACCCCAATTTTGGGAACCACTGTATTACTGTACTACTAACCTCTCCCTCTCCTCGCCTCCTCTCTCCTTCGCCTCCTCTCTCCTTTGCCTCCTGCATTGCAGCCTGCCTCACCACTGTCTGTCTGACTACTCTGTGTAAAGCAAAGTTATTTTGTTATGAGAATTTATAGTACCCTATATTTTGTTAAGATATAGCTATAGCTTAATTTCAGTCAACTGCTCCTGCAAAGGTCAGGCGCAATTTAACGTTAGCTTCTCACTTCATGATTCTAGGCAGCTGGTTATAGCTTGCTATCTGGCTAACAGTAGCCAAAGCCCTGCCTTGAGCTAGCCAGTTAGCCATCTGACTGAAATATCAGCGACTATTTACCAGTTGTACAGTGTACTCATTCTCAGAGAGTCTAGGTTTTTTGTTTGGGGGGATGTCTGTTGACTCGGCAGGAGTCAAGGGACATTTAAAAAATTGACTTATGTCTGGCATCTCACAAGAATACTGATAGAATTTCTCCTCTCTCCTCGCCTCCTTCAAAAATTCCATTAGAGAAGAAAGTCATAGGGGAGGGACCTCTGGCTTTCTAATCCAATGGGTTTTGAGAAGAAGGCAATGCGAGAGGATGCGAGGAGTATGCAATTGAGATAAGTGGGTAAACAATAATTAACAAACAAAAATGTGAGTAAGCGCTATTTCACAAATAAAAAGGTCTGTAAACTGTGTTTACTTGAGTTTATACATCCCTGGTGATGATCAAGAATGCATCAGATGCACCGGTGGGGAAGGCTGACGGGTGGACACACATCTTCCTCTTCACACTCCAGTCACCACAAGTGTGTCTGTGTGAGCAAGAGGAGCATTCACCCACTGATAGGGTGGAGAAAAACGGGCACTCTAGATGGACATTGGAACGATTGTTCATTCATCTGTTGCAGGGGTTTGCTTACTTCCTGGAAATGAAGACATATGGAAATACTGTAGCACAGCACACAGCTCATTCACAGCCTTGTAGCTGGAATATGTGCAAATGTAAATCAACAGCTGACTAGGAAGTGACAAATTTAAGTGGCATCTTTAAAGTCTATATGACTGTTCCAATTTTTGATGGTAGTAATTAGCCTATCACACTTCCTATTTTTGCAAGCTCAGAGAGAGAATGACATATTCCTCCATTTTGATAACTTCATTCTTCAATAATAATATGCTATGCTAATAATAAGTACTTCATCAAGGTAATTGTGGTCATAACTCATGTCGAATCCTGAAATTGAACTTTGATATCCTGGGAACAATGGCCTTCAATTCTCATTACTGGGGTTTTACCATTTCAAACTCGTTTTTTCTGTACTTTCAATCATTTCCGGCAGCCAGGCCTATTCCCATGGCGACAAACACTACTCTCATTTAAAAAAGTATTATTACACAAAGGAGCACAATGGATAGGTGTGAGGCAGTGATATTTTGGTTTGGTTCCCTCTCAGCGAGCGCTGTTCCCCAGCAAGCGCTGTTGAGCCTGTTCTAATATTTGAAAAGGACCCACACCAGTCCTACCTCTTTAGACCTTACTGCACGGGGGGTGTGTGTGTGTGTGATGTGATGTGGGGCTGAAGCTACTGACATAGAAGCTCTCACTACTCCCAGGCTTTTTGGTGGGAGGGTGGATAATTAGCCTGGCATAGCTAAGAGCACCATTGAGAGCATACTGTCCTCACAGCCTGGTACAGCAACTCCACCGCTAAGGAGTACGTATCCTTTTAAGCAGAGAGCAACAGAAGATGGATGTAGATATTTTCTCGACTCTGCATTCCAATGAGTAGACACTGGGAGTACATAACTACTCAGGAAGTGTGAGGCAAATACAAATGTATTGTTGAAGTCTGTTAACAATGAAGAAAGGCTTATATGCAGTATATGTTACTTCTAGCACTCTATCTAGCGTTTCACAATTTCTTTGTCATTACAGCAATAATTAGGCTACCGCAAATTGTCTTTCTTTGTCTTTTGTTGCCTCATTAAAACTTGCTAAACTTACCTGCTGTTTCAGTATGAACCTGAGTCTGCATGTGCAAATGTAAATTCGTAATCACAGCAGTTACTGACTGCACGTCATGTTATGACTCCACTCTGAGCTGTACGGTATGGAGTGTTAGTGTCGCTGATGACAATGAGCAAGGATGGCTCAACAATTACAATTTAGCCTGTCACTTCGCTGCATCTCCATTGGCAGATAGCAAGCTCACTGTTTACTTACTGTAGCAGGCAAGCTAGCAAGTGGCTAGAAAGTCAACTGTGGTGTAGATAGAATTTGATCGATTCCTATGAATTAGTTTACTGTAACATATGTTATGACACGGAGTATGCAACATTTCTGGTGGCTAATTTAGTTTATACAAATAAGCCACATGGTAACCTGTGATGCATTCTCCTTCATTCCCTTTTTTCAATAACAGAACTATACTATATAAGTTTCAAACCACAGTACAGCCAATGCATCCAACCCCCCCAAAATAATCCCTTTGATCAGCAATTGAACTGACAAGACAGTCATATCCTATAATGCTCATACAGACCTCTTGTGGATTCTCAACAGCAAACGCACCAAATAGCGGGGTTTCTTTACAAAGAGAGAACAAACATTGTACGTCACATTTACTTAAATCCGGGCAGTGGCCTCAGCCGAGGAGACAGCCCAGCACCTGAAAAGATAGTGATAGCACTATTCAGAACATCCGCTTGTGTCAGCACTTTGCTGGGAGTTTCATGTCAATACAATGTGAAACAGCTTTTCCACTTAAGAGCAGTTGAGCAGTTGCTCTGTGGTGAGCCTAGACTCCATGTATTGCATTACAGGAAGACGGATTCCCTTCTGTTGTGTATCTCTCCAAGCCAGGCTATTCAGGGAGCCCCATACATCTGTCCTGGTGTGTGTGCAGACCCATTACCTCACAGGCACAATCTCATTTTTACTGTAAAGCATTTTTATAACCTTGGTGTGCCATCATTCATTGTATTCCAATGCCAGCTGGTTTGTATATGAAAAGACCCAATTGAGTGGGGTTTGTTTTCACTGTAAGCCATGTGAATGTTACAGCCTTTTGAATGGGTTAGACCTCTGCTTTAGTATTCACACTCATTTTCTCCTCTCTCAGCATGTGAGACTGAAGGATCAATAATGGCTTATCAATGAATCCCCTTTCCCTTCCAATGCCATGTGAAAAGGATGCAAGTGCCAATAGGAGAGCTAGGATCCATGGGAGAAGCTGCCTAGAGGGAAAATCTATCTATGGCCCAATCCCACCATCCCCTGCTTCAGACTCGAGAGCAGACTAATGCACACGTCAGCCATTAATGAACAGAGGTGAATAGCTTCTTGGGACAAATTAATGGCCCCTTGTGTATTGTGTATCAGCTGGGCACAGAGCATGTAAGCGGTGTTGAGCGGTTGGAAATCCCGCTCGTCGGGCGGTGCTTGCGCATCACTCCAGTGCTCCATGTTCTTTCCTACTGCTCCGCTAAAAAACGCTCCACACTCACAGGAAAATAACTGCAGCTCCACAAATTTCTCTTCATTACAATAAAAAATTTAACCAACACCCATCTATTTTTGTGGCTACCTGGACCTAACAATTGGTATTTAAGTATTGAAACCAAACCATGTGGATTTGAATGAAAAGTAGTTTAATAAACATGAAAAGGTGAATGTAAGAAGCAAACAATTTCAAATTGGCTACATATCATATTAAACAGCATATAAACACTAAATAGTTTAGGAGCCAGACAGGGAGCCTAAGAAGGAACGAAAATTAATTATTTAGGCTATTTTATTTAAGTAATTTCAAGGCTATAGCATACTAAGAAATACATTGTGAAGCATTTGCGAGTGCGACACAATAGGCTGGTAGGGACATAAAGCACTCAGCATTTAAATAATATTTGTTGTATTAAACCATTATAGTCTAAGTTGCGCACATGGACTGTGACTTATTAAAAATTTAGTACAAATTAAATGAAAAATTACTTATTATTACCTTTGAATTCATTTGTGTTACTTTTTGAGCGCAACATTTTCTCTCGCTATCAAGCTAATTGTTCTGAATGAATGTTGTTTAAAAAAAAAGTAGTGTAGCTTCTTAGCCCTGTTTTTCCCCACCAATGAACGCACAGAGAAAGACAAATTATAATTGAATAGAGACATGATGATTTTATGAGTGTAATCAGATCGAATTCATTTTGTTATTGTCACAGAATGTAATATGTACTAATCAGATGTATTAAAAATGTTGTAGGTCAACTAATTGTACTAATATTATGTACTAATTATGTTCTGGCCCGTTGACTATTAGCTCAGAATTAAATAGTTGATGAACTCTGGACTATTGTATAGATAATAGAACGAAAATGAACTAAACGTTTACGAGATCTGATGTTTAGTTAATAAATATTTTGCTACAATGACACACCTAGTTCTCTACCCGCCTCGTTCATTTAAATTAGCATATGCACGTAGTAACTACACCATCATGCTTTTGGAATAAGTGTATTTTCATATTCCACAATGATTATTTAGTTGTGGACACTACATCACCGCACTTATAAAACAACTTTTTTTTTGCGAACTCCATGACAGTAGCTGAAGCAAGGGGCTATAGCAGCACACAAGTATGCAGGCTAGGGCGGGCATGCCCTGAGCTCGAAGTGAGCAGGTGAGAAATTGGAGCAGGTGAGAAGGCGACACTCCAACCTTTGGGAATTTCGCTAGTCAGTCCAGTCAAATTGAGCACGCTCTGCTCCTTGCTCCACTCTGCTCACATACTCTGGCTGGGAACACACTTGAACAACCTGGTGGCATGTCTGGTGGGGTAAGTGTGTGTGTCAGTGCTGTGTGTAAGTTGACTATGCAAACCATTTGGAATCTTCTAATTATTTTCGTATAAAATCAAGAAGCGATGCAGTCAGTCTCTCCTCTACTTTTAACGAAGAGATACTGGCATGCATAGTATTAATATTAGCCCCCTGATTACATTGAAGAGCAAGACGTGCAGCTCTGTTCTGGGCCAGCTGCAGTTTTTCTAGGTCCTTATTTGCAGCACCTGACAATATGACTTGACCATAATCAAGATAAGATAAAACTAGAGCCTGCAGGACTTTCTTCGTAGAGTGTGGTGTCAAAACAGCAGAGCATCTCTTTATTACAGACATAACTTTCCCCATCTTTACAACCATTGAATCAATGTTTTGACCATGACAGTTTACAATCTAAGGTAACACCAATCAATCAAATGTTTTATGAAGCCCCTTTTACATTAGCCGATGTCACAAAGTGCTATACAGAAACCCAGCCTAAAACCCCAAACAGCAAGCAATGCAGATGTAGAAGCACGGTGGCTAGGAGAACCCCCCCCCCCCCCCCCCCCCCCTTAGGAAGAAACCTAGAGAGGAACGAGGCTCTGAGGGGTGGCCCGTCCTCTTCTGGCTGTGCCGGGTGGAGATTATAGCAGTACATGGCCAAGATGTTCAAACGTTCATAGATTACCAGCAGGGTCTAATAATAATAATCACAGTGGTTGTAGAGGGTGCAGCACCTCAGTGAGCACCTCAGAAGTAAATGTCAGTTGGCTTTTCATAGCCGATCATTCAGAGTTAGAGACAGCAGGTGCGGTAGAGAGAGAGAGTCGAAAACAGCAGGTCCGGGACAAGGTAGCACGTCCGGTGAACAGGTCAGGGCTCCATAGCCGCAGGCAGAACAGTTGGAACTTGAGCAGCAGCACGACCAGGTGGACTGGGGACAGCAAGGAGTCATCAGGCCAGGAAGTCCTGAGGCATGGTCCTAGGGCTCAGGTCCTCTGAGAGAAGAGAGAAAAAAGAGTGAGTTAGAGGGAGCATACTTAAATTCACACAGGACACCGGAGAAGACAAGAGAAATACTCCAGGTAAAACAGACTGGCAAAAGCACAATATTCAATCATCTGAGAACAGCGTTCAGCCACCAATGTAAGCCATACAGTTACCCGCCAAGTTGTGGATTCAACAAAAGTCATAAATAGCATTATAAATCTTCACTTACCTTTGATGATCTTCGTCGGAATGCACTCCCAGGACTCCCACTTCCACAAGAAATGTTAGTTTTGTTCGATTAAGTCCATATTTATGTCCAAATACCTCAGTTTTGTTCGCACGTTTAGTTCACTATTCCAAAGGCACAATGCACGAGCGCAACATCCAGACAAGGTCAAAAGAGTTCCATTACAGTTTGTAGAAACATGTCAAAAGATGTTTACAATCAATCCTTTGGGTCTTTTTATAATAAATCTTCAATAATATTCCAACCGGACAATAGCGTATTCATTACAGAGGAAAAAGAAGGCACGGCGCGCCCGCGTGACCGCTCAGTGAACAACTGATTGGCCTCAGCCTAGTCCACTTGTTGAAATAGCTCTTATTCGACGCCCTTCCACAATAGAAGCCTCAAACAACTTTCTAAAGACTGTTGACATCTGCTGGAAGCCTTGGGAAGTGCAATCTGGCCCCATAGACACAGCATATTGGATAGGCAATCACTTAAATGAAACTACAAACCTCAGATTTTCCACTTCCTGGTTGGATTTGTCTCAGGTTTTTGCCTGCCATATGAGTTCTGTTATACTCAGACATCATTCAAACAGTTTTAGAAACTTCAGAGTTTTTTTCTATCCAATACTACAAATAATATGCATATATTAGCATCTGGGACAGAGTAGCAGGCAATACTGCCCCCCTGCCCCTGTCAATTGTTTAACTTGGGTCAAAGGTTTCGGGTAGCCTTCAACAAGCTTCCACAATAAGTTGGGTGAATTTTGGCCCATTCCTCCTTACAGAGCTGGTGTAACTGAGTAAGGTTTGTAGGCCTCCTTGCTCGCACACACTCTTTCAGTTCTGCCCACAAATGTTCTATAGGATTGAGATCAGGGCTTTGTGATCAGGGCTTTGAGATCAGGGCTTTCAATCTCACAAGGATAAAGACCACCTCCATTCCTGTCATTATTGAAAGAGATCATGATACCTCACATCTCAAAATAGGGCTACTTAATGTTAGATCCCTTACTTCAAAGGCAATTATAGTCAATGAACTAATCACTCATCATAATCTTGATGTGATTGGCCTGACTGAAACATGGCTTAAGCCTGATGAATTTACTGTGTTAAATGAGGTCTCACCTCCTGGCTACACTAGTGACCATATCCCCTGTGCATCCCGCAAAGGCGGAGGTGTTGCTAACATTTACGATAGCAAATTTCAATTTACCAAAAAAAATGACGTTTTCGTCTTTTGAGCTTCTAGTCATGAAATCTATGCAGCCTACTCAATCACTTTTTATAGCTACTGTTTACAGGCCTCCTGGGCCATATACAGCGTTCCTCACTGAGTTCCCTGAATTCCTATCGGACCTTGTAGTCATAGCAGATAATATTCTAATCTTTGGTGACTTTAATATTCACATGGAAAAGACCACAGACCCACTCCAAAAGGCTTTCGGAGCCATCATCAACTCAGTGGGTTTTGTCCAACATGTCTCTGGACCCACTCACTGTCACAGTCATACGCTGGACCTAGTTTTGTCCCATGGAATTAATGTTGTGGATCTTAATGTTTTTCCTCATAATCCTGGACTATCGGACCACTATTTTATTACGTTTGCAATTGCAACAAATAATCTGCTCAGACCCCAACCAAGGAACATCAAAAGTCGTGCTATAAATTCACAGACAACACAAAGATTCCTTGATGTCCTTCCAGATTCCCTCTGTCTACCCAAGGACGCCAGAGGACAAAAATCAGTTAACCACCTAACTGAGGAACTCAATTTAACCTTGCGCAATACCCTAGATGCAGTTGCACCCCTAAAAACTAAAAACATTTCTCATAAGAAACTAGCTCCCTGGTACACAGAAAATACCCGAGCTCTGAAGCAAGCTTCCAGGAAATTGGAACGGAAATGGCGCCACACCAAACTGGAAGTCTTCCGACTAGCTTGGACAGTACCGTGCAGTACCGAAGAGCCCTTACTGCTGCTCGATCATCCTATTTTTCTAACTTAATTGAGGAAAATAAGAACAATCCGAAATTCCTTTTTGATACTGTCGCAAAGCTAACTAAAAAGCAGCATTCCCCAAGAGAGGATGACTTTCACTTTAGCAGTGATAAATTCATGAACTTCTTTGAGGAAAAGATTATGATTATTAGAAAGCAAATTACGGACTCCTCTTTAAATCTGCGTATTCCTTCAAAGCTCAGTTGTCCTGAGTCTGCACAACTCTCCCAGGACCTAGGATCAAGAGAGACGCTCAAGTGTTTTAGTACTATATCTCTTGACACAATGATGAAAATAATCATGGCCTCTAAACCTTCAAGCTGCATACTGGACCCTATTCCAACTAAACTACTGAAAGAGCTGCTTCCTGTGCTTGGCCCTCCTATGTTGAACATAATAAACGGCTCTCTATCCACCGGATGTGTACCAAACTCACTAAAAGTGGCAGTAATAAAGCCTCTCTTGAAAAAGCCAAACCTTGACCCAGAAAATATAAAAAACTATCGGCCTATATAGAATCTTCCATTCCTCTCAAAAATTTTAGAAAAGGCTGTTGCGCAGCAACTTACTGCCTTCCTGAAGACAAACAATGTATATGAAATGCTTCAGTCTGGTTTTAGACCCCATCATAGCACTGAGACGGCACTTGTGAAGGTGGTAAATGACATTTTAATGGCATCGGACCGAGGCTCTGCATCTGTCCTCGTGCTCCTAGACCTCAGTGCTGCTTTTGATGCCATCGATCACCACATTCTTTTGGAGAGATTGGAAACCCAAATTGGTCTACACGGACAAGTTCTGGCCTGGTTTAGATCTTATCTGTCGGAAAGATATCAGTTTGTCTCTGTGAATGGTTTGTCCTCTGACAAATCAACTGTAAATTTCGGTGTTCCTCAAGGTTCCGTTTTAGGACCACTATTGTTTTCACTATATATTCTACCTCTTGGGGATGTTATTCGAAAACATAATGTTAACTTTCACTGCTATGCGGATGACACACAGCTGTACATTTCAATGAAACATGGTGAAGCCCCAAAATTGCCCTTGCTAGAAGCATGTGTTTCAGACATAAGGAAGTGGATGGCTGCAAACTTTCTACTTTTAAACTCGGACAAAACAGAGATGCTTGTTCTAGGTCCCAAGAAACAAAGAGATCTTCTGTTGAATCTGACAATTCATCTTAATGGTTGTACAGTCGTCTCAAATAAAACTGTGAAGGACCTTGGCGTAACTCTGGACCCTGATCTCTCTTTTGAAGAACATATCAAGACCATTTCAAGGACAGCTTTTTTCCATCTACGTAACATTGCAAAAATCAGAAACTTTCTGTCCAAAAATGATGCAGAAAAATTCATCCATGCTTTTGTCACTTCTAGGTTAGACTACTGCAATGCTCTACTTTTCGGCTACCCGGATAAAGCACTAAATAAACTTCAGTTGGTGCTAAATACGGCTGCTAGAATCCTGACTAGAACCCAAAAATTTGATCCTATTACTCCAGTGCTAGCCTCTCTACACTGGCTTCCTGTCAAAGCGAGGGCTGATTTCAAGGTTTTACTGCTAACCTACAAAGCATTACATGAGCTTGCTCCTACCTATCTCTCTGATTTGGTCCTGCCGTACATACCTACACGTACACTACGGTCACAAGACGCAGGCCTCCTAATTGTCCCTAGAATTTCTAAGCAAACAGCTGGAGGCAGGGCTTTCTCCTATAGAGCTCCATTTTTATGGAACGGTCTGCCTACCCATGTCAGAGACGCAAACTCGGTCTCAACCTTTAAGTCTTTACTGAAGACTCATCTCTTCAGTGGGTCATATGATTGAGTGTAGTCTGGCCCAGGAGTGGGAAGGTGTATGGAAAGGCTCTGGAGCAACGAACCGCCCTTGCTGTCTCTGCCTGGCCGGTTCCCCTCTTTCCAATGGGATTCTCTGCCTCTAACCCTATTACAGGGGCTGAGTCACTGGCTTACTGGGGCTCTCTCATGCCGTCCCTGGAAGGGGTGCGTCACCTGAGTGGGTTGATTCACTGATGTGGTCATCCTGTCTGGGTTGGCGCCCTCCCTTGGGTTGTGCCATGGCGGAGATCTTTGTGGGCTATACTCAGCCTTGTCTCAGGATGGTAAGTTGGTGGTTGAAGATATCCCTCTAGTGGTGTGGGGGCTGTGCTTTGGCAAAGTGGGTGGGGTTATATCCTTCCTGTTTGGCCCTGTCCGGGGGGGTCCTCGGATGGGGCCACAGTGTCTCCTGACCCCTCCTGTCTCAGCCTCCAGTATTTATGCTGCAGTAGTTTGTGTCGGGGCTAGGGTCAGTTTGTTATATCTGGGGTACTTCTCCTGTCCTATTCGGTGTCCTGTGTGAATCTAAGTGTGCGTTCTCTAATTCTCTCCTTCTCTCTTTCTTTCTCTCTCTCGGAGGACCTGAGCCCTAGGACCATGCCCCAGGACTACCTGACATGATGACTCCTTGCTGTCCCCAGTCCACCTGGCCATGCTGCTGCTCCAGTTTCAACTGTTCTGCCTTATTATTATTGGACCATGCTGGTCATTTATGAACATTTGAACATCTTGGCCATGTTCTGTTATAATCTCCACCCGGCACAGCCAGAAGAGGACTGGCCACCCCACATAGCCTGGTTCCTCTCTAGGTTTCTTCCTAGGTTTTGGCCTTTCTAGGGAGTTTTTCCTTGCCACCGTGCTTCTACACCTGCATTGCTTGCTGTTTGGGGTTTTAGGCTGGGTTTCTGTACAGCACTTTGAGATATCAGCTGATGTACGAAGGGCTATATAAATAAATTTGATTTGATGGACACTCAAATATCTTACCGTTGTTGTCCTTAAGCCACTTTGCCACACCTTTGGAAGTATGCTTTGGGTCATTGTCCATTTGGAAGACCCATTTGCGACCAAGCTTTAACTTCCTGACTGATGTCTTGAGATGTTGCTTCAATGTATCCACATAATTTTCCTACCTCATGATACCATCTATTTTGTAAAGAGCCCCAGACCCTCCTGCAGCAAAGCACCCCCACAACATGATGCTGCCACCCCCATGATGGTGTTCTTCGGCTGGCAAGCCTCCCCCTTTTTCCTCCAAACATAACGATGGTCATTATGGCCAAACAGTTCTATTTTTGTTTCATCAGACCAGGGGACATTTCTCCAAAAAGTACGATCTTTAGCCTCATGTGTAGTTGCAAACCGTAGTCTAGCTTTTTATGGCGGTTTTGGAGCAGTGGCTTCTTCCTTGCTGAGCGGCCTTTCAGGTTATGTCGATATAGGACTCGTTTTACTGTGGATATAGATACTTTTGTACCTGTTTCCTCCAACATCTTCACAAGGTCGTTTGCTGCTGTTCTGGGATTGATTTGCACTTCTCGCACCAAAGTACGTTCATCTCTAGGAGAAAGAACGCGTCTCCTTCCTGAGCGGTATGACAGCTGCATGGTCCCTCAGTGTTTGTACAGATTAATGTGTTCGGAAATTACTCCCAAGGATGAACCAGACTTGTGTCTACAATTGTCTCGGGTGATTTCATTTTAGTTTCCCATGATGTCAAGCAAAGAGGCACTGAGTTTGAAGGTAGGGCGTGAAATACCTCCACAGGTACACCTCCAATTGACTCAAATTATGTCAATTAGCCTATCAGAAGCTTCGAAAGCCATGGCATCCTTGTCTGGAATTTTCCAAGCTGTTTAAAGGCACAGTCAACTTAGTGTATGTAAACTTATGATCCACTGGAATTGTGATACAGTGAATTATAAGTGAAATAATCTGCATGTAAACAATTGTTTTAGGAAAATTACTTGTGTCATGCACAAAATAGATGTCCTAACCAACTTGCAAAAACTATAGTTTGTTAACAAGAAATTTGTGGAGAGGTTGAAAAACAAGTTTTAATGATCTAAGTGTATGTAAACCTCCGACTTTAACTGTAACTCCACCCACTTTGCCAAAGCACAGCTCCCACACCACTAGAGGGGTATCCTCAAAACACCAACTTAATACCCTGAGACAAGTCAGAGTATAGCCCACAAGGATCTCCCCAAAGACACAAACCCGAGTGGGGCGCCAACCCGGGCAGGAAGATCACATAAGTGACGCACCCCTCCTAGGGACGGTATGGAAGAGCACCAGCAAGCCAGTGACTCAGCCCCCGTAATAGGGTTAGAGGCAGAGAGGGGAACTGGCCAGGTAGAGACCGCAAGGGCGGTTCGTCGCTTCAGTGCATTTCCGTTCACCTTCACACCCCTGTGCCAGACTACACTCAGTCATAGGATCTACTGAAGAGATTCATCTTCAATAAAGATAAATGTCGAGACCAAGTCTGCGTCTCTCACATGGATAGGCAGACCATTCCATAAAAAATGATCTCTATAGGAGAAAGCCCTGCCTCCAGCTTGCTTGCTTAGAAATTCTAGGGACAATAAGCAGGCCTGCGTCTTGTGACCGTAACATACGTGTAGATATGTACGGCAGGACCAAATCGTTAAGATAGGTAGGAGCAAGCCCATGTAATGCTTTGTAGGTTTGCAGTAAAACCTTGAAATCAGCCCTTGCCTTAACAGCAAGCCAATGTATAGAGGCTAGCACTGGAGTAATATGATACATTTTTTTTGGTTATAGTCAAGATTCTAGGAGCTGTGTTTAGCACTAACTTTGGTTTATTTAGTGCTTTATCCGGGTAGCTGGAAATTAGAGCATTGCAGTAGACTAATCTAGAAGTGACAAAAGCATGGATACATTTTTGGATACAAGTTTCAGATTTTTGCAATGTTGCGTAGATGGAAAAAAGCTGTCCTTGAAACAGTCTTGATTTGTTCGTCAAAAGAGATCAGGTTCCAGAGTAACGTTGAGGTCCTTCATAGTTTTATTTGAGACAACTGTACAACTATCAACATTAATTGTCAGATCCAACAGAAGATCTCTTTGTTTCTTGGGACCTAGAACTAGCATCTCTGTTTTGTCCGAGTTTAAAAAATAAAAATTTGCCACCATCCACTTCCTTGTGTCTGAAACACAGGCTTCTGGGGAGGGAAATTTTGGGGCTTCACCATGTTTAATCGAAATGTACAGCTGTGTATCGTCCGCATAGCTGAGGGGTGGCAGCGTAGCCTAGTGGTTAGAGCGTTGGACTAGTAACCGGAAGGTTGTGAGTTCAAACCCCCGAGCTGACAAGGTACAAATCTGTCGTTCTGCCCCTGAACAGGCAGTTAACCCACTGTTCCTAGGCCGTCATTAAGAATAAGAATGAAAAATAAGAATGTGTTCTTAACTGACTTGCCTAGTTAAATAAAGGTAAAAAAAAAATAGCAATAAAAGTTAACATTATGTTTAAATGACATCACCAAGAGGCACAAATATATAATGAAAACAATAGTGGTCCAATAGTGATACTAGGTCCTGGCAGTGTTGTGCAGATTCAGGACAACTGGGCTTTGGAGAAATACGCAGATAAAAGAGGAGTCCGTAATTTGCTTTCTAATGATATGATCTTTTCGTCAAATAAGTTCATGAATTTATCACTGCTGAAATGAAGGCATCCTCACTTGGGGAATTATGGTTTTTAAAAATACATTTAGTTTTGTTCTTATTCTCCTCAATTAAGTTGGAAAAAGAATTTAGGGAATGCTCAGGATTAGTTTATTACTGGCCACACATTCTAAAACTGATTGCCACTATTTGATTAGGGCAGTGATTTCACTAGCAGTGGTTGCTGACGTGTATAATGTTGAATCATCAGCATACATTGACGCATAGGCTTTACTTAAGGCTTGTGTTAGGCCATTAGTAAAAAATATAAAACAGTAAAGGGCCAAGAGCGCTCCCCTGCGGTACAACACACTTCACATGTTTAACATTAAAATTAGCTTCCATTAAAGAAAACCCTCTGTGTTATATTCTATACAAGTGGGGCAAAAAAGTATTTAGTCAGCCACCAATTGTGCAAGTTCTCCCACTTAAAAAGATGAGAGAGGCCTGTAATTTTAATCATAGGTACACTTCAACTATGACAGACAAAATCAGAAAATCACATTGTAGGATTTTTAATGAATTTATTTGCAAATTATGGTGAAAAAATATACTTTTTGCCCCACTGTAGCTCTGGATCCACAATATGGCAGAGGTTGAACACATACGTACGTTTTTTCAATAACAGGATATGGTCAATTATATCAAATGCTGCACAGAAATCTAACGCAGCTTCCTCAATCTTCTTGTTATCAATTTATTTTAACTAATTGTCAGTCATTTGTGTCAGTGCAGTACATGTTGAGTGCCCTTCATTATAAGCATGCTGAAAATCTGTTGTTAATTTGTTTACAGAGAAATAACATTGTATCTGGTCAAACACAAGCTGATTGGTCGGCTGTTAGAAACAGTAAAGGGTGCTTTGCCATTCTTGGGTAGCGGAATGACTTTGGTTTCCCTCCAGGTCTGACAACAAGAAAACAATTCCAGACTCAGATTAAAGATATGACATAGGAATGGCAATAGAGTCTGCTACTATCCTCAAGTAGCTTTCCCTATAAGTTGTCAATACTTGGTTGTTTCTCATTATTGATGGACAACAATAATTTTCCCACCTCAGCCACACTAACTTTCAAAAATATATTTTCCTTCATTATTTAGTATTTGATGCATGAATATGATGGCTCATTGTTGGCATTTCATGCCTAAATTTGCCTACTTTGCCAATTAAATAGTCATTAAAGAAATTGGCAATATCAAAAGGTTTTCTGATATATTTTTTTTACATCATACTTGATATAATTTATCTTGGTTTCATAACACAATTTCTTGTTATTTTCCCTCAGTTTAGTCACAATTTTTCAATTTACAGTAAGTTTGCCCAAGGAGGCCTTAACAGTTATAACAGTCCATTTCTTAATAGGTGTATGCTTATCAATAACTGGATTATTTTTTTAAATATATGCACCAAGTGCAACATCTGGATGCTCCTCATCACACCCATCAGACCAACAAATACTTTTTTGTATCTTCAACATAGTACAAAGCATGTTGTATAATCGCTTATACACTATTTTAGGCTCAGCCTATGGAACTTTGGCTTTTCTAGATATGGCCACTATAATATGGTCAGTACATCCAATTGGTATGGATACAGCTTTAGAGCAGGGTTCTGCAGCATTGGTAAAAATGTGATCAATACACGTGGATAATACACACTGAACAAAAATATAAATACCAATGAAGTGTTGGTCCCATGTTTCATGAGCTGAAATAAAAGATCCCAGAAATGCTCCATAAGCACAAAAATATGATATCCCTAAAATGTTGTGCACAAATTTGTTTACATCCCTGTTAGTGAGCGTAATCCATTCACCTGACAGGTGTAGCATATCAAGAAGCTGACTAACATTACACAGGTCGAATCAAATAAGATATTGGTCGCACACACATATTTTACGGGTGTAGTGAAAAGCTTGTTAAAAAAAGTACTCAAAGCACTTCATGATGACAGAAGTGAGTGCTAAGGGGCGATATTCATTTAGTTCAGTTGCCTTTGCTTTCTTGCGTACAGGAACAATGGTGGACATCTTGAAGCAAGTGGGGACAGCAGACTGGCAGCCTTGCGAGGGTTAACGCGCTTAAATGCCTTACGTCGGCCACGGAGAACAAGAGCTCACAGTCCTCGGAGGCGGCAGTGGCAAGCGTTGGCGCCACTGTGTTTTTCTCCTGCTCCGAGAAAAACACAGTGGTGCCAACGCTTGCCACAAGCTAATTGTCCGGTAGCAAGAAGTCGGTGTTCACAACGTGGCTGGTTTTCCCTTTATAATCCGTGATTGTCTGGAATCCCTGTCACATAAGTCTCGTGTCTGAGCCAATGAATTGCGACTCCACTTTATCTCTGTACTGACATTTTACCTGTTTGATTGCCTTACAGACGGCATAACTGGACTGTTTGTACTCAACCATATTCCCAGTCATCTTGCCGTGGTTAAATGTGGTGGTTCGCACTTTCCGTTGTGCGCGAATGCTGCCATCTATCCACGTTTTTGGTTTGGATAGGTTTTATTCGTCACGGTGGGAACAAATTCCCCTATACACTTCATGATGAACTCAGCCACCGTGTCAGTGTATACGTTAATGTTCTTCTCAAAGGCAACCCAGAAAATATACCAGTCTGTGGGGGATCAAATCAATCTTGAAGCGTGGATTCCGATTGGTCAGACCAGCGTTGAACAGACCTTACCGTGGGTACTTCCGCTTTGAATTTCTGCCTATAGGAAGGGAGGAGCAGAATGGAGGTGTGATCTGATTTACCAAAGGGAGGGCGGGGAGGGCCTTGTAGCCATCCCGCAAGGGTGAGTAGCAATGGTCGAGAGTTTTTGATGCGAGAGTAGCGCAGGCGATGTGTTGGTAAAACTTTGGTAACGTTTTCCTCATATTTGGTTTATTAAAGTCCCCAGCTACAATAAATCCGGCATCATGATATGCAGTTTCCAAATTGCACAAAATCCAGTGTAGTTCCTTGAGAGCCATTGTAGTATCGGTTTGAGGGGGAATATACATGGCTGTGACGAATTCTCTCGGGAGGTAATGCGGTCGGCATTTGATTGTGTGGTATTCTAGATAGGGTGAACAAAAGGACTTTAGTTCCTGTCCGTTACCACAATCACACAATGAGTAGTTTATGATGAAACATACACCTCTGCCTTTCTTTTTTCCCAGAGAGTTCTTTATTCCTGTCTGCGCAATGTACTGAGAACCAGCTGGCTGTATGGACAAGGACAGTATATCTTGATTCCGTGAAACAGAGTATGTTACAGTCTCTGATGTCTCTCTGGAAGGATATCCTTGCCCTGAGCTTGTCTACTTTCTTGTCCAGGGACTGAACATTAGCGAGTAATATACTCGGAAGCGTTGGATGGTTTGCATGCCTCTTGAGTTGGACTAAAACTCCACTCCAAATACTTCTTCTCCACCAGCAGTGTCTTGGAGCAGCCCCTTGGATAAGTGGAATTGGCTTGGGGGGTATTTCTGGTCAAAATGCTGCTCTGATATCCAAAGTTATTTCTGACTGTATGTAATAATACAAACAAAGTCCTGAGCTAATGATGTGAGAAATAACACAAAAACGAAAAAAATATTGCAAAGTTGCTTAGGAGCCAGGAACCAGGCAACCATGTATATTGGTGCCATCTTGTTAACCTTGTGTTGGGGACAATAAAATACTACTTCCATCACTAGCCGGCTACCACCCGGCTACTCAACCCTGCTCTACATTCATAGACATGGAATCACTTGCCACTTTAATGGAACACTAGTCATTTTAATAATGTTTACATACTGCTTTACTCATCTCATATCTATATACTGTATTCTATTCTACTGTATTTTAGTCAATGCCACTCTGACATTGCTAGTCCTAATATTTCCCACCTGGACAAAAGGAACACTTATGTGAGAATGCTATTCATTGACTACAGCTTAGCATTCAACACCATAGTACCCTCAAAGCTAATCACTAAGCTAAGGATCCTGGGACTAAACACCTCCCTCTGCAACTGGATCCTGGACTTCCTGACAGGCCGCCCCCAGGTGGTGAGGGTAGGTAGCAACACATCTAACACGCTGATCCTCAACACTGGAGCACCCCAGGGGTGCATGCTCAGTCCCCTCCTGTACTCCCTGTTCACCCACGACTGCATGGCCAGGCACGAGTCCAAAATCTATCATTAAGTTTGCAGACAACACAACAGTGGTATGCCTGATCACCGACAACAACGAGACAGCCTATAGGGAGGAGGTCAGAGACCTGGCTGGGTGGTGCCAGAATAACAACCTATCCCTCAACATAACCAAGACTAAGGAGATGATTGTGAACTACAGGAAAAGGAGGACCGAGTACGCCCCCATTCTCATTCGATGGGGCTATAGTGGAGCAGGTTGAGAGCTTCAAGTTCCTTGGTGTCCACATCACCAACAAACTAGAATGGTCCAAACACACCAAGACAGTCGTGAAGAGGGCACGACAAAGCCTATTCCCCAGGAAACTAAAAATATTTGGTATGGGTCCTGAGATCCTCAAAAGGTTCTACAGCTGCAACATCGAGAGCATCCTGGTTGCATCACTGCCTGGTACGGCAATTGCTCGGCCTCCGACCGTAAGGCACTACAGAGGGTAGTGCATACGGCCCAGTACATCGCTGGGGCTAAGCTGCCTGCCATCCAGGACCTCTACACCAGGCGGTGTCAGAGGAAGGCCCTAAAAATTGTTAAAGACCCCAGCCACAGACTGTTCTCCCTACTACCGCATGGCAAGCGGAACCGGAGTGCCAAGTCTAAGACAAAAAGGATTCTCAACAGTTTTTACCCCCAAACCATAAGACTACTGAACAGGTAATCAAATGGCTACCCGGACTATTTGCATTGTGTGCCACCCCCAACCCCTCTTTTACGCTGCTGCTACTCTCTGTTTATCATATATGCACAGTCACTTTAACTATACATTCATGTAGATATGTACATACTACCTCAATTGGCCCGATCAACCAGTGGTCCCTCACATTGTCTAACTGGGCTATCTGCATTGTGTCCTGCCACCCACCACCCGCCAACCCCTCCTTTACGCTACTGCTACTCTCTGTTCATCATATATGCATAGTCACTTTAGCCATATCTACATGTACATACTACCTCAATCAGCCTGACTAACCGGTGTCTGTATGTAGCCTCGCTACTTTTATAGCCTCGTTACTGTATATAGCCTCGTTACTGTATATAGCCTCGCTACTGTTTATCACTGTCTTTTTACTGTTGTTTTTATTTCTTTACTTACCTATTGTTCACCTAATACGTTTTTTGCACTATTGGTTAGAGCCTGTAAGTAAGCGTTTCACTGTAAGGTCTACACCTGTTGTATTCGGCGCACGTGACAAATAAACTTTGATGTTGAGACTGGTGTTTTGCGGGTACTATTTAATGAAGCTGCCAGTTGAGGACTTGTGAGGCGTCTGTTTCTCAAACTAGACACTAATGTACTTGTCCTCTTGCTCAGTTGTGTATATTTTATTTATCTTCTTTATTACATGTATTGTTTTTAATTTTGGAACTGCATTGTTGGAGCTCGGAGATTAAGATTTTCACTGTACCTTGCCAATACACCTGCAACCCTGTACATGTGACTATTAAACTTCTAGTCTAATCTAGCAGATGTACGCAATGTCCCCATGCTCTCTGGCAGCTTTCATGGCTGGGATAAGTTCTTTCCGCCTCTGGGGCCCAGCTTCCGAGTAGCCCTCGTTGGCGATGTTGGTTCCTCAAGTTTTTGGCTCTCTCCAGAACAGCCATCTTGTCCTTCCTTATAAGGTAATGTATTTGATGTTATCATGAGAAAGGCCCATCATGCGTGGGCTCAAACAGCTATTAGTGTTATATCATACACAGTGACAATACATTTTCATGTGACAATCAACATCCCAAATACTAACATTTAAGACCAAGACCAACCATTCAAATGAGGATAGAGGAGGAGGAAATTATTTATGTTCAGATGTCTGCAACATTATTGCATTGCACACAATGCAAACCGATACGTTTTTTCTGTCAAAGGTAATTTAATAACCAAGCCTGAATTGCAGTCTGACAAATTAATTTGCAATGTGGATGTTGTTCAGAGCAGGATTGTGCCAGTGTCCTCACCAACACACATGAAATGAATTACAAGGTGGACTGGTGTAGCACAGCACTGAACATCATAACCTTGAAAGACCTTCACTGGCAGAGAATACTGAGAAGACACTGTCCTCTCTGTAAACGGGGACCTATCGCCCCCTGTTGAACAAATTGGAGAAAGCAGCAAATGACGTCAAAGTGCCATGGGCCATTCAAGGGATGGTGCCAGGGTGGTATTAAGCCTAGCCTACTGTGATTTGATTCAAAGATGGAGTATGATCTAACAGTGTTTTTATAGCACTATACTCAAATGAAACTTGTACAGAAAACATTATACATAGTGTAGCATATTAACCTTAAAGTTCTAGTATTGCACTCTGGCCTATCTCTCTCTCAACAATTCTACCTGACTCAGTGTGCATGTCTGGGAGGCCGCCCGAGTTAACAAATGCAATCACTGAGGGGATTGGATTAAGCTAGCCCGGGTTGAACAGAGCTATGGCCCGTCACGTGACCGGGCAAAGTCGGTGAGGGAGGCACACCCTGCTCAATTCAAACTGTAATTTGTGGTGCTCGGTCATGTAGTCACCAAGCCAGCATGATGTATTGTTCAGAAACATACAACATCTCTTTTCCATGAAACATATGTTTGAATTTTCAAACTAGGTTTAGTTGGGAATGCAGAAAAATCATTTTTATCAAAAGCAATCACTTTTGCATATGAAAACACTGAATCCTACTTATTACTCCTACTCATTACCCTGAAATAGTTTTCTTTGGCCGACAGCCAGAACGGGGAACCAGGTTCACGTATGGGAGGCAGCCTGGTTCCGAAACAAATGTAATCACTTTTTGCAGAGGTGCCGGGCCAGTTTAATCGAATCCCCTCAGTGCTAACCTGTACTCTGGATTAGGAACCGGGGAACAAAACAAATACACTACAGCTCATGACTTTATCCAATTACCAGCCACAGCCAATTGGCACACAGTAGGCTAAGAATCCAGAACAAGTGAGAAACCAGATAAAATAATCAAATAAGAAGCTTCAGCCAATTAAAAATCTCAAGTACATAGTAGGCCTACCGTAGTCCGAACAGTGCTTACCCCTCTATTGAAATGTGTGTGATTGCGCTAGTTCAGTTGTCCATTGACGTAGGTCTACACTTTGCTTGCTAGCGATCAACAAGTAGGCCTACCTGAACTTCCGCTGCTAAAAACAAACATTTATTTTGAAGCCATGATTAAAACAAAAAGTTATCAAAACATAACAACCGACTATTCATTAGTGATGTTACATTTGATACTGGAGCCCAAAGACGTGTCAAAAAATCGAAAAATCAGTTTACTTCTTCTTTGGAGTTTAACGTCAGTTGGCATCCAATATGTTGCAATATATTATGAATCCATTTTACTAACCCTATAGTCATTAAAAACTCACTACACCATTCCACTACTTTGACCCTATCTGCTTCTGCACCATGCCAACGACCTGGGAGGACGGGACACTACCACTCAACACACCCTGTAACTCTTCTGAAGTCAAATCTCATATACCCAAATACGTCTCTGCAGCTGCCACCACAGCATCTATTTGCTGTGATTTACGTTCCATTTCTATGGTACAGTTCATAACCATTGCTATGAACGCTAAGAATCCAAACTTACTGAAGCATATACTGTATCCCCCATCCTCATCTACTTTCTTCACTGCCTCAGCATACGACACCTTCTGCACTACTCTGAATCTAGCCACCTCAACCTGCCTCTCTCGGATCGGACACTTCCGATCCCAGCATCACCGGTACCCCTACAGTTGACACAACTTTATCCACCGAAACTACACAATCCTCTATCCCATGCCCTCCTGCATACTTCCCACATCTTCAAATCTCCCTCCTACACACTGCTGCGACATGACCATAAACTTTGCACCTGTTTACATTGACCCCCCCTTTGTTTTTACACTGCTGCTACTCGCTGTTTATTATCTATGTATAGTCATTTTACCCTTACCTATATGTATAATCTACCTCAACGTTTCCTGTACCCCCGCACATAGACTCAGTACTGCTACCCGCTTTATATAGCCTCGTTATTGTTATGTAATTTTATTGTATTACTTTTTATTTTTTACTTTAGTTTACTTAGTAAACATTTTCTTAACTCTATTTCTTGAACTGCATTGTTGGTTAAGGGCTTGTAAGTAAGTATGCATTTCACGGTAAGGTGACAAATCAAATGTGACCGACCGGCTCGATTCGAGGCAAAATTTGCAATTGTGTTTTTTACATTGGTTAAAAGTAGAGAATCAGAGCTAGGAAATGGTATTTCATACACTACATTGAGGAACAATGGGAAAGTAATTCTGCTTTGAAAGTTGATAAACTTGTAACCTCAGAAAATGGCCTTTGAATGTTTTGGTATCTACTGGAGAGCTCTTCTTTGTCTACACCCATTCAGTATCGTTCCCACCCTCTTAAGCTTTAGCCCCACCCATCTCTTTAAGGGTTGATCCAAGTGTTCTGTCCTAACAACAGCAGTCAAGCACCCAAGCTAACTGGCTAACATTGGCTAACTAATTCCAGCCACAAATGAGAGAACAGCTCACTGACCATTTTACTCGCCCTAGCAGAGCTGGTTAGGCTGTGTTTAAATCAAATCAAATCAAATGTATTTATATAGCCCTTCGTACATCAGCTGATATCTCAAAGTACTGTACAGAAACCCAGCCTAAAACCCCAAACAGCAAGCAATGCAGGTGTGGAACCACGTTTATGTTATCCAGAGCGTTGGTGACTGCAACTGTGTTGCTGGCAACAATTTAGACGGAATTTTTACTAGTATTAAATGTCAGGAATTGTGAAAAACTGAGTTTAAATGTATTTGGCTAAGGTGTATGTGAACTTCCAACTTCAACTGTATCTCACATACCTAGGTTTTACATGAGTTGGGAGCAACACTTCATTAAACAACAGTAAACTGATTGGCTTTCCTCCTTCTTTCCGGCTATCATGCGTTTACCATTCCTGGCATGTTCAACCTAAACCACAAAGCCCTATGTCCAACAAGACGCCAGAGATGACAAGATTAGTGCCTGACTCAGAAAATCATAGCTTTCCACATATGTCGATAGCTTGTAGAGCTTTCTCCTTTTGCTCTTTTGACACACACAAAATCAACATAATTCCTCTCCATGTCACTCTGACCGATTCTGATTTTCCCAATTCGTCCGTCACAATCCTTTAGAAGGCAAATGGGGTCACCCAAAAAAACATAACTACACGTGAATTGCACTCCATCAAACTGGTGTACATTTCCAACTTTAACCTTTTAAGTTCCATTCTTCTTTACCATCGCACACTCATTCTCACCAACTTACTCACGCCAACAGAATCTCACAATACTTCCACTTCCGCCATTGCTCGCTCGAGGTCCTCTCCGTTGTCAACCCCCAGACTACCAAAACAGTGTGCCAATCTTCAATTCCAAGCTGCATCCAAACACCGACTTCTACTGGATAACGTACTTACAAATGCAGTTAGGATTTTTTACATGTAGGCCTGGTTTTATTTGACCGGTAACATAGCAGGTAAAGTATGACATTATGGAACATTCAGCAATGTAAGGGTATCTGGTCGAATCTTGGAGAAGGACAATTATTTGGAAAAATGTTTTATGTGAAACCACACTTTCTGCACATTGTTGGTCAAATAATTTGTTTATTTTGTATAGTATAAGTTTCTGTCTTAAGCATCCTAAATGCCATAGATTCACAGGTTTTTTTATAGTTAAATGCAAAAAAGGGGAAGCATGATGTAAGATGCAAACCTGGCATTCCAACTGACAGTAGGCTACTAACGCGACCCCTTACCGCTGCACCACATAGTTTTGATGAAAACAGTAGGAAAAAAACTCTGACAATCAAAATGATGCGCCGACAGACAGGGCTGCCACGTTTCTAGTCCTTAGGAAACTTTGCAGTATTTTTTTTAATGCATTATTTCTTACAAATCTTAAGTGTTATTACATACAGCCAGGAATCCCTATTGGATATCGAAACTGCGTCAACTTACCAGCACTACGACCAGGAATACGACTTTCTAAAAGCAGATCCTTTGTCCGCACCACCCAGGGTGCATTTAAACTGATTCCAGAGGCCGATCCAAAACAACGCCACTGGAGGAGAGGGAGTCGGAGCGGTCTTCCCTTCAGACTTCGGAAACGCGCACACCACCCACAGTATATTACTCGTCAATGTCCAGTCCCTAGATAATAAAGTTGACGAAATCAGGGCAAGGGTTGCTTTCCAGAGAGACATCAGGGATTGTAACATAGTGTGTTTCATGGAAAAATGGCTTTCTCGGGATATGCTGTCGGAGTCTGTACAGCCACCTGGATTCTCAGTGCATCGTGCCGGCAGGAATAAACATCTCTCTGGGAAGAAGAAGGGCAGGGGTGTATGTTTCATGATTAACGATGTATGGTGGTGTAATTGTAACAACAAACAGGAATTCAAGTCCTTTTGTTCACCTGACCTAGAATTCCTCACAATCAAATGCCGCCTGTATTATCTCCCAAGATAATTATTTTTGGTTATTATCACAGCCGTTTATATCCCCCTCAAGCCGATACCACGATGGCCACGACTCAAACAGGAAGTACCCATGCTAAGGATTATTCAACGCTGGTCAGACCAATCGGAATCCACGCTTCAAGATTGTTTTGATCACGCGGACTGGGATATGTTCCGGGTAGCCTCAGAGAATTGTATCGACGTGTATGCAGATTCGGTGAGTGAGTTTATAAGGAAGTGTTAACCTCTCTTGGGTATGTGGGATGCTAGCGTCCCACCTGGCCAACATCCAGTGAGATTGCAGAGCGCCAAATTCAAATACAGAAATACTCATTATAAAAATTCAGAAAAGATACAACTATTTTACATAATTTTAAACATAACTTCTTATGAATCCAACCACGGTGTCAGATTTAAAAAATGCTTTACGGCGAAAGCATACCTTACAATTATTTGAGAACATAGCCCAGCAGACAAATCATTACAAACTGTAACCAGCCAAGTAGAAGAGTTACACAAGTCAGAAATAGAAAGAAAATGAATCACTTACCTTTGATGATCTTCATATGTTTGCACTCAGAAGACATTCATTTATTCAATAAATGTTCCTTTTGTTCAATAAAGTCTCTCTTTATATCCGAAAACCTCAGTTTTTCTTCAGTATTCCACAGGCTCAAACGCAGTCATAACAGGCAGACAAAAAAATCAAAATTGTATCCATAAAGTTCATAGAAACATGTCAAACGATGTTTATTTTCAATCCTCAGGTTGTTTTTACCCTAAATAATCGATAATATTTCAACTGGACAATTACGTCATCAATATAAAAGGTAAACAAGAAAGGCACTCTCTCGGTCGTGCGCATGAAAAGCTCTGACACGGCAGGGTCCACTCATTCAGACTGCTCTTACTCCCTCATTTTTCAGAATACAAGCCTAAAACAATTTCTAAAGACTCTTGACATCCAATGGAAGGCATAGGAATTGCAATTTGAGTCCTAAGTCAATGCATACTGTAATGGCATTGAATAGAAAACGACAAATAAACACAAAAATCCTACTTCCTGAATGGATTTTTCTCAGGGTTTCGCCTGCCAAATCAGTTCTATGATACTCACAGACATTATTTTAACAGTTTTGGAAACCTTTGAGTGTGTTTTCTACCCAAATATACTAATCATATGCATATCCTAACTTCTGGGCCTGAGTAGAAGGCAGTTTAATTTGGGCATGCTTTTCATCCCAAATTCAAAATGCTGCCCCCTACCCTAGAGAAGTTAAGGAGATGTTGTACCCACTGTGACTAAAACCTACCCTAACCAGAAACAGTGGATAGATTGCAGCATTTGCGCAAAACTGAAAGCATGTACCACACCATTTAACCATAGCAAGACGACTGGGAATATGGCAGAATACAAACAGAGTAATCATTCCCTCCGCAAGTCAATCAAACAAGCAAAATGTCAGTATAGAGACAAAGTGGAGTCGCAATTCAGCGGCTCAGACACAAGTACAGTGGGGCAAAAAAAGTATTTAGTCAGCCACCAATTGTGCAAGTTCTCCAACTTAAAAAAGATGAGAGAGGCCTGACATTTTCATCATAGGTACACTTCAACTATGACAGACAAAATGAGAAAAAAAATCCAGAAAATCACATTGTAGGATTTTTTATGAATTTATTTGCAAATTATGGTGAAAAATAAATATTTGGTCACCTACAAACAAGCAAGATTTCTGGCTCTCACAGACCTGTAACTTCTTCTTTAAGAGGCTCCTCTGTCCTCCACTCGTTACCTGTATTAATGGCACCTGTTTGAACTTATCAGTATAAAAGACACCTGTTCACAACCTCAGTCACACTCCAAACTCCACTATTACTGGAAGTTGAGACAGGAGGGGTCAGGAGACACTGTGGCCCCATCCGATGACATCCCCGGACAGGGCCAAACAGGAAGGATACAAGCATTTCGCTACACTCGCAATAACATCTGCTAACCATATGTATGTGACCAATAAGATTTGATTTCCTATTTATTGCTGACCAACAGATGTCACAAATGTGCATTGTGAACTGATAATGAAGCTCAGAGTAGGCCTAATGAACAGTTTTCCAGCACAATTCAGCTGTTTAACTGCCTGCAGCCAAATTCAGACACAAGAGTAAAAGCAGCTCTTTTGGAAGGGAACGAACAAATCGGGAACGAAATCACATCAGTCTGTCCTATCTGGTGTAATTCTCCTGTCATATCTGGGGTCCTATGTGAACGTAAGTATATTCCCTCTAATTGTCCCATCTCTGTTTCTCCCCTCCCCGGAGACCTGAGCCCTAGGACCATGGCCTCAGGACTACCTGGCCTGACGACTCCTGGCTGTCCCCGTCTCCAGTCCACCTGGTCGTGCTGCTGATCCAGTTTCTGCTGTTCTGCCTGTGGCTATGGAACCCTTACCTGTTCACCGGATGTGCTACCTTGTCCCCGACCTGCTGTTTTTGACCCTCTCTCTCCCCCTCCCTCTCTCCCTTTCTCTATCTTTCTCTCTCTACTGCACCTGCTGTCTCAACCTCTGAATGCTTGTCTAGGAAAAGCCAACTGAAATTTACTCCTGAGGTGCTGACCTGTTGCAACCTCTACAACCACTGTGATTATTATTTGGCCCTGCTGGTCAACCATGAACGTTTGAACATCTTGAAGAATGATCTGACTTTAACGATCTGACTTTAATGTACCCTTATAATCTCCACCCGGCACAGCCAGAAGAGGACTGGCCAACCTTCAGAGCCTGGTTCCTCATTAGGTTTCTTCCTATGTTCCTGCCTCTCTAAGGAGTTTTTACTAGCCACCATGCATTTACATCTGCATCGCTTGCTCTTTGGGGTTTTAGGCTGGGTTTCTGTACAAGCACTTTGACATCTGCTGATGTAAAAAGGGCTTTAGAAATACATTTGACTGATTGAATGATCTGTGAAAGAGCCATTCATTTTGCTTCCTGATTTGCATACTGTTACTATTGCTTTTTGAGCTTCAGGCAACAATTATCTGCAGATAAATTATAAAAACATTCTCTGAAGATGGTAAGGAACAATATAGATACAAATTCTGGTCAACCCTCATTTTTTCAGTGCATACATTTTTTTCCCTTTTTTTGCAGGCCATCTAGTAATTTGGTCAGGTAAAAATGTATTTGAAATCACATTTCAAGTTCTGACATAATGGTACGTTTTAGGCTTTAAATTAGAGATTGAAAACTTTTTCATGGTTTTAGGTACTTTCTAAGTATTGAATGAAGAGCAGTTTGGGAGCCAAATTAACGGCTCTTTTAGGTGAAGGGAGCCAAAGATACCTGGGATATGCTGAATTTAGACGGGATACTGTGGCATGTAAACATCTTATCCAGTTTACTGTTGTTTTTCACGGTCTGAGCAGACTTTCGTTTATCATGGGTGTTGTTTATGATGTTTTCGGCTGATTGTCAAACCAATCACTTAAAAAAGCAGGCTACCTGTGCAGTTCATCCACTATAATAATTTCCGTAATCATTTATTTTGCTGATACTCAATACTATTAGGTATTTGTTGTGGAATTGTTAGATATTGCTCCAATATCGGAACTGGAAGCACACGCATTTCGCTACACCAGTGATAACATCTGCTAAACTCATGTATGTGACCAATAAATTGTATTTTATTTGATCATTTGACTGCAAGAAATGTATAATCCTGCAGGAGTACATATTATAGTACTCGACATGTGAGAGATTATAGGCCTACAATCAAGTGTCCATATTTCAATTACTATTCCATTTAACCCATGTATATTTAAATGAGGAAAATTATGTTTAATCATGGTAAAAGGGATAGCCTACTCGTGAGCGGGAAATATCAAAGGCACATGCATGTAAACTGTTTATCCCGAATAAGACCCCGAGCCGGCGTTTAGCTACTATCCGGAATGCGGTGCGCATGTTGCATCTCGTGGACGTTTTTGTCTTTTACTAAAACATATATCTCGTCTAGTGGAAACTCCGCCCACGTCTACGACTTCGTTCATTGCGTTTGCGCTGTATTCTCTCCTCACAACTACCTACTTTTTGGCGATTTAATCATGTCTTTGGAGGTGGAATCGGCAGAGTAAGTATTCTAGGTATTCATATTTGCACAACTGTAAATGGTTGTTTGATTTGTTTCTTTATTATGGTTCACGTGGCAGGTCTAAACTCAGTTGAGGCCTACCAGTACCACAACCTGCAAGCAGCTTGTAGCCACTCCCAGCTTGCTAAGCTAACATCACTTTGCTAACCAGCCTACTAGATACCTAGTTATGTTTCATTAGCAAGTGTTGTGTTTTTTGTAACCACTGGTCTTTTAGCTTAGGTTATGATAGTCTTGCAGCCATATAGTATGTACTCGCTAACTTAGCTATTCTGATAGGCTAACTAGCTGCATCGTTAATCAGCCCAGCTAGCTAACGTTAGCTAGTTTGCAAGCGAACAAGATAGACCGAGTTTGTCTTGCATCAAAACATGGTGTACCTTGATGGAGTCTACCTTGATTTTGCAGCGTGATTCGTCTGATAATGCAGTACCTGAAAGAGAACAATCTGCACCGAACACTGACCACCCTTCAGGAAGAGACCACCGTGTCTTTGAACACTGTGGACAGTATCGAGAGTTTCGTGGCAGACATCAACAGTGGCCATTGGGACACTGTGCTGCAAGCTATCCAGTCACTCAAGCTCCCTGACAAGACTTTAATAGACTTGTATGAACAGGTAAGAAGTTGGTGTGTTTTGCATTTTGAATTTGTATGTACCATAACTGTATTTACCATCTTTAGTAATTTACTGCTATGTCAATATGTTTTCTGTAAGATGGAGAGTTAATATATTTGTTTGTTCCCCCCAGGTGGTATTGGAGCTCATTGAGTTGAGAGAGTTGGGCGCAGCCAGGTCTTTGCTAAGGCAAACAGACCCCATGATCATGCTGAAGCAGACCCAACCAGAGAGGTACATTCACTTGGAGAACCTGCTGGCTCGCTCCTACTTTGACCCCAGAGAGGTGAGTTGACATCTCCCAACATTACACCCTGCACAGGGGAGATATAACTCCGTATGCACTGTTTTCCAGGTTCTGTCATGAGTCTGGTTCTCTGTGCATCAGTTGCATGCCTGGACATCCTTTTTTTGAACACCAAAAAATCACCCTAACTTGTGTTCCCCTGAAATAAAGCATGAAGAAATGTCCTATAGAGTTTTGACTTTGCCACTTGTATCTATTTCTTCCATTGTCACTCAGAAATGAAGCCCGGATTCCTAAAAGCATCTTAAGGCTAAGTTCATTGTTAGAACCTTTGTAGGAGCAGTGGCGATTTCAGCATCTAAATCTTGGTGGGGCAAAAAAATAAATAAGTGGGATGCATGCCAGCAAAGCCACTACACATAAACATATCTGATATGACAGACTTGCTTAAACAAATGTGGCTTCTACTGACCATTGAGATGTACAAACTATAGCGTAAGGAGACAAGTGGATAAGAGGTAATCCGTCATTTCGATTAAGACATTAATGAGCAAGTGACGACGGACGCAGTCACTAACTATTTGTTCAGCACTTTTTGAAATGTACAGCGACAGAATTCATGGGCCGTTCTTACAGTATACTACCTGTACACGTCAGAACCGTACAATAAATAAATGGGACATATAAACAGACAATATTCAATGATTACATTTCTCTAAAACAGGTTATAGGCTATATGTGCACCACCAAGTTAGAACAGTAGGTGAATATAGACCACATTGTTATGGTGAGGCACATTGAACGCTGTTTGGGTATTTGCATGTCAAAAAAGATACGTCATTTAACACTATTTGACGCCTTAAATAAGCTTTTAATTTGACACGTCAAATAACACAATTATGTTATAGAATGTTGTGTGTGCTGGATTTGCACGTGCAAGACAAGCACCACAACTACTATCAGTAGCACTGTCAAAGCTGTACCAAAAAAAAGTAGCCAAACAAGCATACACCCAGCCACTAATGATGTGTTTACAATACCGCTTTGGTGAAAATAGACCAAATTATTAGGGTGAGGCACATGGGCTACTAACCGCTTACTACACAACCTTTATTAACTAGGCAAGTCAGTTAAGAACAAATTCTTACTGACAATGACGGCCCACCCAGGCCAAACCCAGACGACGCTGGGCCAATTGTGCGCCACCCTATGGTACTCCCAATCACGGCCGGATGCGATGCAGCCTGGATTCGAACAAGGTACTGCAGTGACGCCTCTTGCACTGAGATGCAGTGTCTTAGATACACTTAGTATTACTTTCTTAGCTACAGTATACGTATCTCCCTTGTATATGACATAATTTATGGAGCAGCATACAATATATTTTTGGACTCACCTTGTGAAGGTGGCGCAGCAGTTCTTTGTTGGCAAACTTTGTCATCGAAGTCTGGCATTCTCTGGATTTATGGAGGGAACTTGGAGGGGGAAACACAGTCACTCCATTGAATAGCAGGCTAACATTAGTGGTTTCTTTGCAACGCTTGTAGTTAGACGCTGATTACTTCCAAACGACTCATTATTGAATTTCCAATTTATGTAATGTTTATGTCCAATGGCCGATGAGCATCGATAAGTTGTATCTATATTTTCTCCATTAATTTCTCTTCACATGACAAGTATTAAAGAGGATTTGCCAGTAGATTGTCAACTTGATGATGACTGCTAGCTAAGACTTTAAAAGTAATATGTTGACGTGATCAGTCCAATCAAAGCTACTGTAGATAGAATGACATCAAATCATGTTATATCTGCAGCTAATAACCTTGAGCTTTCTTGGATGGACACTTCTAATATAACTCCATGGCAGAACCCAAGGGGTTAAAAGTTTTGAGCTCTAACCTTAGAATTGGGGATGACATATTGTCCCATGAGTGACAGAAAACTGAGTCAATCATAACGGAAAACTGAGCCAATCAGGTGCACCGCTCTGCATTTTCTGCTAGCTAGCCCACCACAGAAAGCACTGAACTAGGCTGAAACACCTGCATTTTGGAGCTGCCTTACTCACTTCTACTTAAGTGTGGTGCTCAAAACAGGTGGTGCTTTGCCTCACCTGCCCTGAATGACGGGTCGCCGCTGTGTAGGAGCATCGTTGTGTCCCAAAACCATTGTTACTAAAGTTGCACTTGAAAACGGTTGTTATTTACAGGCTGCCTCAGACCACTTGTAGAACAGCTAAGTGCGTTATTAGATGCTTTTTTTGCCCTTCCATGTCACTTTATATACAGAAGATCTTCCCTAAACACACAATCAAGATGTTTATTTGTCTCTGTGACCGCAGATAACTTCAGAACAAAGTCGACTACAAATAAAAAGTTTGTTTTTGCAATTGTTACAAACAAGCAAAAATATTAATTACATGAAAACAGATGACTGTATTTAAAAGATGAACACAGTTTAGGCTACATAGGCCTATATATTTCAATCATATTGAAATCATTTTCTCAGTATATTTAATAATGTGTAACAACGTGTGCAATAATGTGCCAAATCTTGATTTAATGCATTATTTGCCTATTGGTTAAGCATTAGAATAAGCCGCCTAAACATTTTCAGCCATAGGTGATAGCTCTCTAGGAGCTGATCTGTCGGCAGTATTGTGGAATAAATATAACACGATTATGAATGAAGAAATCTGATCAGAGAGCAGCGCTGCCTTTCTTTCAATCCTATCGGTATCAACAGATGCCTTAGCGAACATTTTCTCTGCATGCTTTTTTGGGGAAACACGTTACATCTTTGGCCATTTGAAAGAAGGGTGCATCGTTAAAACACTCGTAAGCCCAAGTTCCACCTCTACCGGGAAACCGGGACTGGGTCTGTTTTTGTTATGGTATCTTACGAGTTCCTGCAGTCTTGTTTGTCATTGCCCAGTGTCTGTATGCTCTCCTCCCTCTGTGTCCTCCCAGGCCTACCCAGACGGAAGCAGTAAGGAAAAGAGGCGTGTGGCCATCGCCCAGGCCCTGGCCGGGGAGGTCAGCGTGGTGCCCCCCTCCCGTCTCATGGCCCTGCTGGGACAGGTGGGTGACATGTTCCTATACTTCTGGGCACCCATAGGGTCTTTTCACGTTAGTTCAGCACACACAGTGTGAGCTACGACCTGGCTAATATTCTGTTGCAGCAGCTTGATGTCTCACATTTTGAGATTTGTAGTATTTTAACCGCCATCTTTTAACCACCATCTCGCTCAGTCCCTAAAATGGCAGCAGCACCAGGGTCTCCTGCCCCCAGGTATGACCATTGACCTGTTCAGGGGCAAGGCAGCTGTGAAGGACGTGGAGGAGGAGCGCTTCCCCACACAGCTCACCAGACACATAAAGGTACTGTATGCCCAGATGGGGTACTGTCAGTGTATTTTATTAGTGAGGGTGGTTTTGATGCTGCTTCTTGGCCATTTCTTTCTTATAACAGAGATTCCTGTATCTCAATGGTACTGGCTTGGTTATGCAAAGCATAATTGAATCAAACGATGCATAAAAACGCTTAATGCATGACAACAAGAACAAGGAGTGCTATTTGGGTGTTATAATAATGCAGTGTTATTCTTATTCTTACTAGTTTGGGCAGAAGTCCCACGTGGAGTGTTCCCGCTTCTCTCCTGATGGTCAGTACTTGGTCACGGGATCAGTTGATGGTTTCATCGAGGTCTGGAACTTCACCACGGGCAAAATCAGAAAGGTACGTGTGCGATCCAACACCAAATGATACTCGGATTTGTGGCAATTTGGGAAATATCACTGGATTTCAATTCATGGAGTTTTGAAAATACCCTTGCTAGCATTTTGTAAAATGACCTAATCAAATGTTTGTGATAGGATCTGAAGTACCAGGCGCAGGATAACTTCATGATGATGGACGATGCAGTGTTATGTATGTGCTTCAGCAGGGACACAGAGATGCTGGCCACAGGGGCCCAGGACGGCAAAATAAAGGTATGTACTATAGTGCTAAACAAATAACTGAGATGGTGGATATTTTTCAGTTTTTTTTTAATATCTAATTGACCGACGTCAGTTCAATTTGAATTCCATTTAGTTCAGGTTTTTTCTGTGAGTTCGATGTGCGGTTTCTGTAGCGCTAAATCAGGTCACTCCTGAAGTGTGCAATGTAGTAGGACGTAGTAGTTTCCAACAGACCAATATTCTACATAGTTTAGCGCTGGAAATGTGGTAATTGACTACAATAACCATAATCCACTGTGCGCCTGCTTAAACTTGTCCGGACTGCGAAGAGCAGACACGGAGACTGAAAATGTATGATCTAAGTGGTTGATGGTTGGTGTTCAGCGGTAACAAAGTATGGCATATTTACTTAGTAGTGATGCACCGATATGACATTCCTCGCCAAAAAAAAACACACCGACAACCAATATTTAACATTTTTGTGGCTGTTTTAGAACAGTTAAATAGTTAACACACACACACGTGGACGCAGCGGTCTAAGGCACTGCATCTCAGTGCAAGAGGCATCACTACAGTCCCTGGTTCGAACCCAGGCTGTATCACAGCTGGCCGGGATTGGGAGTCCCATAGGGCTGCGCACAATTGGCCCAGTCGTCTGGGCCGTCATTGTAAATAAGAATTTGTTCTTAACTGAATTGTCTATTTATATAAAGGTTACACACACACACCAAAAAGTTATTTTGTTGGCATTTACGTATGTCCCCATTAACAATAAAACATAATTAAAACCTATTTATTTCACTTACTTGCTGTGCTGTTTCATTGTTCAGTCATTTCATTCTCAACCAACACAAAGATGCCGTTTGGGTCTTTGTGTGTCAAAAAAGATACACGTCAAATATTTTATCTCATGAAACATGGGACCAACACTACAGTACATGATGCGTTTTATATTTTTGTTTAGTATACAAATACTAGAGCTGACACCTTGTGGTTATAATGTTGGAACGCATATGATTACACCAGGATCATGCATAACATGAAGCAAACAAATATATTTTGTAATTAAATCAAATGAACCTTTCTTTCCTTTCTGAACACCTTCATGATGGTGATATTTGCTATTAATGTCTCGCTCCTGTGCATGTCACCCTGAAGGCCGACCTTCATTACAAGGGTCGGATTTGCACTAATCCATTTCATGGCTGCATGTCCACCAGCTGTGGAAGTCAAATCTGGTGTCCTTCAACATGGTTAGCCTCATTGTCTAATGAAAAAGTACCCATACACTGCTCTTGCCATTTATCAGCCGTTTCTTTTCGAGTTATTAGCAAATGATTCCCACACAAGTTATCTCAGACGTGAATGCTTTTTAATATTCCCAATACTATCATATAAAATAGAGAACATCAACAAAACGCCAATGTGTGACGATTTGCTAATCCTGTTTCAGTATATAAATGACAAGCCACATCTACATGTTCATTGGACATGCCCACGAAGCCAATACTAATCCTATCATATGTCTGCATGAGGCATGCATGCCAAAAATAATCTCACATCCACTGTAAGCTATGGTACTGAAAGGTTAGAGCACGGATAGTGGGGGCTAGACAAATACCCTGGAGTGACCACAGTGAAGGGTCACTTTTACATGGGCAGCAAAGTAGCCATTAATTGTATGAGTTCCATCCCGGGACGCAAACCATAATCAAATGATACTTGAAGCTGGTGTACCAACCACTGGAGGAGAGTGAGTGTAGCAGAATGAAGCAAAATTGCAGGAGGGGTGACTGGTGCTTTCTCAATTCATCCTGCCTCGATTCCTCTCATCACCTGAAAACCCGTTGGAAAAGAAATTCAGAGGGGGGGGATCTTGTACCTTCTCCTCCAATACAGTTGCGATAGAATGTGAGTAATCAAGGAAAGACAAAGCCCTAGTAGCCATTGTGTGGTGATGTCACCCACCCTGAGACCTCAAGTACTGTTATCCTAGCTCAACCAAGATCATGGTTTTGGTAGGATAATGGACGCTGCTTTGGGTGTATGAAGTGTTGCTGTAGACAGTGGTGGCATCCTAGGTCAGCCATACAGGGATTGTTACACCCACACCCACACCAATGATCAAGGACATCAGCTGCAAATCTAGTGAGTGACAACCAAATAAAACAGGGAATGTTCAATGTCCAAACAATGCACTATACTTAATTCAAATAATCAAAACTTTATTTCATATCCTACAAAGAAAGCCTATGTAAATGATTAGTGGGTTTAGACATCCATCTTACTCCAAAACAAGGGATGATTGAATAGTGTCTAGTACACATAATAAGCAGTATGGCTGGGCTGGAACAGAAGCCTGCACAACCAATAGCTAGAGCTCTAGGAGCAAGGTCGGCCATGCATGTTCTAAATCTATGTAATATTACTTAAACATTTTTTATTTTTTTAGTCCTACAAGCAATTCTAACAGTAAACCAATATCATATATAACCCATTGGAGATATACCCATCAGTCCCTCCAGAACTTAATCTGCAGACCGGGTTAACAGCTTTCACAAGTCTCTGTGTCTGAAGTTAGGAAACGATCAAAATTAGATCAGGACTTGCTTCATTATTCTCAAGTGATATTACATTTGATATGGTTGCAATTGTGTTTTTGTGTTGTCGTAGTTCTCCGGAAATCGGTTTATTAGCTAGCTAGGTAGCGAATGTTTGTCATACGTTTTTGGGGGCTGGCTGTCTATCCTAATATGTAGCTGACGTTAGCTAAAATAGATGCCGTAATCCAATTACCTGTGTGCTGCACATCGTCCTGGCACCGCCGCCACCCACTGCTGACTTTACTATCCATGCAGGCAACACAGCGATGCTTCTTTGGGAAATCTTTAAATTGCTAAATAGATTTGTCCCTGATCGTAAGGACCATCCAATACATGAATACTATGGTCGAAATGCTCATTTGACCTTGAGAAAACTAGACTAAGCTAGCTAGCCTAGCTGTTCACAGCTGTGATGGAACGGCTGTTTTACAAATGCACAACTCCAGGGTTCACTTCCACGCGCCTCCTTAAAAAGGTCTATAAGGAGTGTCACTTTTCCTTCAACTTTTGATGTTCAAACTCTTGCATTAGTGTGAGTATCCACTCAACCCATCTTCCCTATCTCGTCTCTCCTCTGATAGGTGTGGAAGATCCAGAGTGGCCAGTGCTTGCGACGCTTTGAGCGCGCCCACAGTAAAGGTGTCACCTGCCTCAGTTTCTGCAAGGACAGCAGCCAGCTGCTCAGTGCCTCCTTCGACCAGACCATTAGGTAACCTTCCGAAATGAAACTATTTTTCCCTCATGCTTTCTCATTTCTAACTTTCTACGCTTTTTTTCTTCCTACCTGTACATCATTGGTCACCAATGAACCATAACCGTTATGTTTTTGCATTCCACAGGGTTCATGGGCTGAAGTCGGGCAAGTCGCTGAAAGAGTTCAGAGGACACTCTTCGTTTGTTAATGAAGCAACATTCACACCTGACGGACACCATATCATCAGCGCTTCCTCTGACGGCACTGTAAAGGTATGAACCCCAACGCTGCAAAAGGCTGCTAGAAGCCAGCAGTCCCATAATGTACAAGGAAAAAAGTTATTTGCATCATATATTTTGACTTGGCTCCACCTACACTACATGCTGGTCAAACATCTCATTCCAAAATCATGGGCATTAATATGGAGTTGGTCCCCCCTTTGCTGCTATAACAGCCTCCACTCTTCTGGGAAAGCGTTCCACTAGATGTTGGAACATTGCTGCGGGGACATGCTTCCATTCAGCCACGAGCATTAGTGAGGTCGGGCACTGATGTTGGGCGATTAGGCCTGGCTCGCACTCAACGTTCCAAATCATCCCAAAGGTGTTCGATGGGTTTGAGGTCAGGGCTCTGTGCAGGCCAGTCAAGTTCTTCCACACCGATCTCGACAAACCATTTCTGTATGGACCTCGCTTTGTGCATGGGGGCATTGACATGCTGAAACAGGAAAAGGCCTTCCCCAAACTGTTGCTACAAAGTAGGAAGCACAGAATCGCCTAGAATATCATTGTATGCTAGCATTAAGATTTCCCTTCACTGGAACTCAGGGGCCTAGCCTGACCCATGAAGAACAGCCCCAGACCATTATCCCTCCTCCGCCAAACATTACAGTTGGCACTATGCTTTCGGGCTGGTAGCGTTCTCCTGGCATCCGCCAAATCGAGATTCGTCCATCCGACTACCAGATGGTGAAGTGTGTTTCATCACTCCAGAGAACGCATTTCCACTGCTCCAGAGTCCAAAGGCGGCAAGCTTTACACCACTCCAGCTGGCACTTGGCATTGCGCATGGTGATCTTAGGCTTGTGTGCAACTGCTCGTCCATGGAAACCCATTTCATGAATCTCCCGATTAACAGTTCTTGTGCTGACGTTGCTTCGAGAGGCAGTTTGGAACTTGGTAGTGAGTGTTGCAACCGAGTACAGATAATTGTTTTATGCGCTTCGGCACTCTGCAGTCCCGTTCTGTGAGCTTGTGGCCTAACACTTCGCGGCTGAGCCGTTGTTGCCCCTAAACGTTTCCACTTCACAATAACAGCACTTACAGTTGACCGGGGCAGAAATTTAACGAGCTGGCTTGTTGGAAAGGTGGCATCCTATGATGTCATTTTGGCCTTACTGAAGAGCTCAGAGACTTTCAATCTACTGCTAATGTTTGTCTATGGAGATGGCATGGCTGTGTGCTCGATTTTATACACCTGTCAGCAACGGGTGTGGCTGTAATAGCCGAATCCACTCATTTGAATGTGTGTGTACACACACACACACACACGTGTATATTGACTTGTCTCCACCCTATACCAGATTGGCTAGTTCATAGTATGACCAGTATACCTGCATTTATAGCATAATAAATGTTCTCGGCTTTTGATTGTTAACCCTTGTCTGTGAATCTCTGTCAGGTGTGGAACATGAAAACCACGGAATGCACCAACACCTTCAAGTCCCTTGGCACCTCGGCCGGCACCGACATCACAGTCAACAACGTCATCCTGCTGCCCAAGAACCCAGAGCACTTTGTGGTGTGCAACCGCTCCAACACCGTAGTCATCATGAACATGCAGGGCCAGGTCAGGACTCAACTTGACCCCTTACGGTCATCATAAACCCACGTATAACTAAATGAGTATTAATTTAGAATATTTGAAAATGATAGGCATGACATGTATGACCTTATTCCCTCTGTCCTCCAGATTGTGAGGAGTTTTAGCTCTGGTAAGAGGGAGGGAGGAGACTTTGTCTGCTGCACGCTGTCTCCCCGTGGCGAGTGGATCTACTGTGTAGGAGAGGATTTTGTGCTCTACTGCTTCAGCACGGTCACTGGCAAGCTGGAGAGAACCCTGACAGTATGTTAATTCCAAATCGATTGTCTTCATTTCAGGCTCAAAAGAAGCAGATTGACCTCTTACATGCCACTGGCCACTTAAAGATTCTGCTGTGTTTTGTATTGTTTGCTTATTTACCATGCTCTCGCAATGGAAATGATGTAAGCACTTGTAGGCCAATGTATCTGTAGAATGACTACATTGCCTATAATGCTCGTTGATGGGTAATTCCAAATTACCATGGCAATTATCTATCATAATAGTTATATTAGGGTGTGTTCTTTAAATTAAATCTGGAGTGCCAGATTGTCCGTTTTGTAAATTCAGAGTGTTTCTCTCTCGGAATGTTCAGAGCGCACACTGGACGCTCAGGCCGAGGGGTAGGGTTGATCCGAGCGTTCTGACCTCACAGCGGCAGTCAAGCCCCGAAGCTAACTTGCTAGCTACTTCGACTCAAATGAGAGTACACCTCACTCTGACCATTTTACTCACCCTAGCAGAGATGGGTAGGCTGTTTTCATGTTATCCAGAGCGTTGGTGACTCAATGTGCTGCTGGTAATTTAATGACGCTTTTTAGCCAACGTTTACTGACACCGGCCATATTCACCGGGTGTTGAGTATTCATCAGTTATTCTACGCTCTTGTACACTCAGACTAGAGTGATCTGAAATCAAAGTAGGGGTGGAAATTACATTCCCGGTTTGGATGCACATCGGACATGCAGGACCAGCCCTAACCTACAGGTCTTCTGTTTTTAATATTATAGATAACATGGCTTCTTGGTAGGCCTATCAAAACATTGTTTTTTAAAGAGAGAACAAGCGCCATGATTCCACAGGAAATAGGCCTATGGTAGTTTTTTTATGCTCCGGAGAGAATATTACTGCTATATATCCAGACACCCAAAAACTGTACCGATGAACACATTTGGATTTTGCAGGTGGGGGAAATTGCATTGCAATCATTAACATTTAACTCAAGCCAGGTTAAAACTGTAATTTCCCAAATTATAAAAATAAGAGTTGTCTAGTTTACTTGAGAAATAATTTGTGTTGATGTAATTTAGTCAGACAAGGTCAGGGACAATACACGTAATTCAACATTTCCGTTGGAACAAACTATACATTACCTGTCAAAAGTTTGGAAACACCTACTCATTCCATTGAGAGAATGCAAAGCTGTCATCAAGGCAAAGGGTGGCTACTTTGAAGAATATAAAATATATTTTGACTTGTTTAATACTTTTGGTTACTACATGATTGCATATGTGTTATTTCATAGTTTGAAAGTCTTCACTATTATTCTACAATGTAGAAAATAGTCAAAATAAAAACCCTTAACTGGTACTGTATATTGTCACACTGGATAGGTGGAGTGATATGTGTTGTTTTTACAGGGTCAACCATAGTAGTATGGCGCCCCTGAAACAAACTACAGTTAAGTGCCTTGTTCAAGGGCACATCAGCAGATTTTTCTCCTTTTCGCTCGGATATTCAAACCAGCAAACTTTCAGTTACTGGCCCAATGCTTTAACCACTAGGCTACCTGTCGCCCTAGTTAGATGAATGTAAAAGAGCCAGGATTGACTAGTCTAAAGGTTGTATTAGAAACTCATCATGACCTCTTCTCCCCTACCCTAGGTCCATGAGAAGGATGTGATTGGCATCGCCCACCACCCCCACCAGAACCTCATCTCCACGTACAGCGAGGACGGCCTACTCAAGCTCTGGAAACCCTGAGTATGGCCCTGCTTAACCCCACAAGCCCCCTTCCATCGGCATGCCAGCTGCTCTGCCCATGGGACTGTGCAGTGTTTGCCCTACCATTGCTTTAGGCGGGCCGGGTAATGTCTCCCATCTAGCTCTGTTCAGGCCAAAATGCTTTGGCCCCAATTGACAGTCCGTGTTGCTGTTGTGGGGCTCCTGCGCCATGCCTAAGACAAGGTCTAACTAGGGAAAACACTGGGGTATTCGGAGTGCAGGGATGGGCATTAGAAAAACTTTTTTTATATATATTTTAAAAAATGATTAATGTAAATATATTTTTTAATTGCGTTTTTTTTCTCTCAAGAATGTCTGATTCAATATTTTGCCTCGTATCAGTATGGTCAGCCATTGCTTTGTTTTACTGCACAGCAAGAAATTAAAAAAAGCTGTTGTCTCCTTTTTTGATTTTTGAATCCCCGAATGCGATGGTATTCCTTTCCATGTGTGTTCCTAGATGTGAAACGCATGGATTACGTGGTGGTGGTTGACTGGATTTACATTTTACATGTACCATTTGTCTGGGCCAATAAAACAATATTTTTGACCAGGAACAAAGTGAAAGTATTTTCTGTCGAGCAGCCCTCTTATTGAGCCTTGATAGTCAGATTTACAGTATGAAATGTATGCACTCACTACTGTAAATCTCTCTGGATACGAGCGTCTGCTAAATGTGCAGCCTGCCAATTTGACAAGAGTTGGTTCGGATTGTTGACCAATAGGAAGGCTGAACAATCTATGCAATTTTGTGTTGGCCCCCAATATTTTATTATTGAAAAAGAAAACATTGTGAAACACTGTTAAATGATAAAACACTTCATTGTGAGGCTAACTATAAGGGCTGGACATGCAGATGAACGAAAAGCTGGGGTCTGGTATTGACATTTTCTGAAATGCCAATGCAGAAATATTACATATCTCTAACAAATTGAATAATTGTTACTTTTATGTAGGAGAGAAAGTCTTTGCTGCCTCCCAAATGGTTAGTGCACCAAGTGTGTAGTCATCGATGTCGGGCCTAGATACCTGAAAGCCGGGTTCGCTGGGGCGGATGTGCGTAATTCCCAGTGTTATGGGTTTGGTGCGCCAATGCTCCTTGGATCACAAACGCGGCTATGTGGGAAGTGAAATCTTAGAAAACCCAAACATATGCACCGGCTAACGTGGGATACTGGCATAGTAACATAATGGGATGCCAAAGAGAGGCTGTGTAGAGCACGACGCGCTTTTACGTGACCCACCATAGTCCGACCACCATTAAAAAGCTAGCCGAAATCATGTTCGAGAGCTTCGGCATCAGTCAGTTGTATCCACGTATTCCTATGGTAGGGCCAGTGGACTGGTTTTGAAGTGAGGGCACGGACGCCTTTTCCAGTCCCCATTGCATGCCAAGTTACACGTCGTGCAGAATAAGCAAGATGAAGCCTTGACCTCTACTTACAGAAGTTACGGCAGGAGTATGGAAAAAGTGTTGACCAATTAGGCCTAATGGATTTAATCAAGGCAAAATGTTGTTACTGTATGTAGCCTGATATAGACACTGAATTAAAAGAAAGTGACAAGGTGCAATACAAGCTTCCAGGTGGGAATTCTCTCATTGGCTAAGGAGTGTTCTTTGTCCAGAGGTGCTATTCCAGCCAAATATGATTGGATCCCATGACCCAGGACTTCATATTATGGTCATGAACTGTATCAATAAATATCAAACTGGAGACATACTACAAAACATCCTAATATGCGAAGGCACAATGTTCAGTGGTCTTCCACCAAATGGCATCATGCAGTGGGACTACGGTTGTGGCATCCCAGGAGCGTCAAAACACATTGTGGCTTGGAGGTTCCATCCGTGCCTCCCTGTCCTCGTTCCAGTCACTTCGGATTCGGAGGAAAGACAGAGGAAAAGGGCCCTTTTCCGCGAAGTTTTTTCAGAAAATAATGCTATAAATTGTACCATTTAACAAGACAGAGCGCTGTTCATAATGCCTTAACACGGAACACACCGGCTGCGCGCGCTATCGTGCATACATGTATTTTGTCCACCCAACACCAAACGCGATCACAACACGCAGGTTAAAATATCAAAAACTCTGAACCAATGACAATTTGGGGACAGGTCGAAAAGCATTGAACATGTATGGCAATTTAACTAGTTAGCTTGCACTGGCTAGCTAATTTGTCCTTGGATATAAACATTTGTTATTTTACCTGAAATGCACAAGGTCCTCTACTCCGACAATTAATCCACACATAAAATATCCAACAGAATAGTTTCTAGTCATCTCTCCTATTTCCAGGCTTTTTCATCTTTGAATTTATATGGTGATTGCCATCTACACTTTTACCACAACAACCTGCAAAACAGTTAGTCTTTCAATCACGTGGGTATAACCAGGGTACCTGCTTCTATAAACCAATGAGGAGATGGGAGAGGCAGGACTTGGAGCACGATCTGCATTAGATATAGAAAGGACTTCTATTTTAGCCCTTGGCATTGCAGATGGGTGCAATAATTGAATAACATGGATTTCTACATTTATTTTGGGACGCACGCGACGTGTCCGGTCTGGTCAGCATGTTAGTCGTACAAGAATGACAAGAGATCCAGTATACATCTTTATTAATAGGATACGTTTATGATAGGATGATTATTGCTTTACAGTTCAAAAAAAGGAAATAGTGATGACAAAATGCTACTTCAGAATACTCAGCTTCCACTTGACACCATTTCTCATTTTTGGGGTTGGTGGGGTCTCTGAATCTGCAAAAAGGAAGAGCATATTTTATTAATAAAACTAAAAAGGGAATTAGAACATTTTAGCACCTAGTATTGCTAAGTTTTCAAAGGCAATAAATAGGAATACTACTAAAACTGACCTTGGGTTGCTGAGGGTCTTGGCTGTTGAAATGAAGCCATGATGCTGTTGGCTGTGGAGTTAGGACCTGTGATCTGAAGAACAAAATGGAAACAGGTTAAATTAACTCTAAGAACAAGTCCTTGTGTGTGTGTGTGTGTCTCACCGGTGCCTGGGTCTGCTGAAGACCCTCCTGCCACACCTCGGGAAGGGCCACCTCTATCATCTGGAGAGCCTCCCCATAGGCATGTTGCAACCTCCTCGCCTGTCCGTCAAACTGGAACAGCACCAGGGCCTTCAGCAGGCTGTGCACCTCTTCTGCAGGGGTGGAACAAAACAATGTAAATCACACAGGAGCTGCCCACACCACTCTACCGTTTAAGTAGCACCATAACAAACATGAATAAGACTATTAAAAACTACTCCAACCAGGTAACTGTAATTCCATTGAGGACTTCAGAGAAAATCATTGTGTGAGAGTAGGTCAAAGGGATGAAAGAGAGAGAGAAATAAAGGGGGAAGGGTTAAGGATGTGCATCTCCCACCTCTCATCTTGTCCACAGAGTGGATGATCTCTGCCAGGGCATGCAGCAGGGCCATGTCCTCTAGGGGGGTCCCTTCCTTCAGACTCAGCTTCTTGCGCTCGGCCTTCCGGCGATTCTTAGACGACCTCCTGAGAGACAGAGGTAAGTTCCTATCTCATTGTGCTGACACCTTACTCCTAAACCCACATCTAACCCCACTAGGTATTTCATGTCATTTATACAAATGTGTAAAATGCTGACTCACGAGGAGATGCGGGAGTTACTATGCGAGTACTTGGAGCCAGCATGGCTGCCTGTCATCACACTACTGGCCTCTGAGTAGAGCTCTGCCTCCGGACAGTCTGGGACATCCTCATCTAGAAGGAGAGATGGA
>NC_088400.1:40326729-40434229 GCF_034236695.1 Oncorhynchus nerka | reverse complement strand
AGGAGAATGTCTTCCCTGTAACGCACAGCATTGAGATTGGCTGCAATGACAACAAGTGCAGTCAGATGATGCTGTGACACACCGCCCCAGACCATGACGGACCCTCCAAATCGATCCTGCTCCAGTGACTCGTCAGTGAAGAGCACTTTTTGCCAGTCCTGTCTGGTCCAGCAATGGTGGGTTTGTGCCCATAGGCGACGTTGTTGCCAGTGATGTCTGGTGAGGACCTGCCTTACAACAGATATACAAGCCCTCAGTCCAGCCTCTCTCAGCCTATTGTGGACAGTCTGAGCACTGATGGAGGGATTGTGCGTTCCTGGTGTAACTCGGGCAGTTGTTGTCCCGCAGGTGTGATGTTCAGATGTACCGATCCTGTGCAGGTGTTGTTACAAGTGTTCTGCCACTGTAAGGACGATCAGCTGTCTGCCCTGTCTCCCTGTAGCGCTGTCTTAGTCGTCTCACAGGACAGACATTGCAATTTATTGCCCTGGCCACATCTGCAGTCCTCATGCATGCCTAAGGCACATTCATGCAGATGGGCAGGGACCCTGAGCATCTTTCTTTTGGTGTTTTTCAGAGTCAGTAGAAAGGCCTCTTTAGTGTCCTAAGTTTTCATAACTGTGACCTTAATTGCCTACCGTCTGTATGCTGTTAGTGTCTTAACAACCGTTCCACAGGTGCATGTTCATTAATTGTTTATGATTCATTGAACAAGCATGGGAAACAGTGTTTAAACCCTTTACAATGAAGATCTGTGAAGTTATTTGGATGTTTACGAATTATCTTTGAAAGACAGGATCCTGAAAAGGGGACGTTTCTTTTTTTGCTGAGTTTAGTTCAAATGCTCTGTAAATAGTGCAATACAAAGCAAATGTTATTTGTTTTCAATGACAAAAAGGATAAGTATAACCCGTATCAAGAGCACACTCACTTATGCTGGTCCATAGATTCCATGGTGCAGCGTAACACATCACAGACAATATCCACCTTTTTCCCACAAGCCGCAAGGGCTGACTGTCCTGTAGTGTTCACTGGACAAGGGTACATTGTTGTAGTGGTATCTTCCTCCCTGAAAAAGGACAAAATAAGTACATACTGAAACAAATTACAATTTCCTAAAATACATTACAAATGGGCATCGTTTTGTCATTGTTGTAGAAAAAAACAAAAGGCTGAACGTTCTTACTTGAGCTCTGTGAGGAACAGGTTGATGTGATTGATAGAGTCCAGCTGTCTCAGGAAAGTCTCCACGCTCTCTAAAAACACCTGCCCGAAAGCATACACAGTCTTGTTGCATGTGCCATTCTACACCAGAAGGTCACAGACAGGTTAATTGAAAAAGAAGAAGCGACCTGGTTGTGCGTTCACCCACCTTGGGGTTGTGGTCGTAGATCAGGTTGAGGTTGATCCGCAGCTTCCTCATGCACTCAAAGGCCTCTCGGAACCTCTGACTGTCCAGCCACTTTCGGAGCTGAGCCAACACCAGTGCTCGATGGCGGATGGTCTCCAGGTTACCGCGAGGCATCTGCAGACACACATCCAACGTGCTCAAAAATCAACACGACCAGAGACGTAGAGCTAAGCAATATGGGTAATAGCGATGATGTAACCTGGGTTTTTAATTTGTTTTATGACAGACAGAACAGTTCAGACCTGTAGGATGAGCCTGGTGTCCTGGGGGACCACAGTGACGATTCTGGAGCCCCTCTCTATCCTGCGGAGAGTCTCGTCATTCTGGTCATTCTGATTCTGACCTCCGTCAGCAGCCAAGGCCACCTGCAGCCCTTTGACAGTAAGCGTGGTGAGTCGGAAGCAGCGGCAAGTGTGCGAGTGTGTGGTGAGCAGCAGGAAGTCGTCGTAGACCACGAAGGAGGAAACGTTGGAGGCCACCTGTGGATGACGAACAGAGGGAGGCAATGGCACCATCAGGTTGGTTAATAAAGTTAAATGTTTTTAATGAATATGACATTGAGTGCCACACTCACTGCAGCTCATTCATTCAAGTAAGAGGTATTTCCATCCATCACAATGATAACTCTGCCTTTGTGCTGAATCACCAAGGCAAAACAATAGACATACCTCTGTCTCACCAACAAACAGGTGAGATCGGTCCGTAAGCCCTAACAGATGCTCCTGTTGACATTACCAAAAAAAAAAAAAATCACCTTGATTAGAGACCAGGAGGTAGGTACTTTTGGCACAATCAAAATGATCAAATCACCAAATTATAGCAATATTGCCATTTTCTGTGAGAACAGTATTCAGTTAGATAGTTTCCTTACCTCTTCTATGGTAAAGAGGGCTGTCTGCACACAGGGATCTGGGAAGTTGATTCTGCAGCCTGTTGAGTCCTGCCACTCCACCACACTAGGTTTCAAAGAGTCTGGGGACACCATGCATAGATCAAATTGTAATATTTTTTATTATAATTATTATTTTAAAAAATTACATACAGGGCTGTTCAAGCTGGAGACGTAAAAGACATCATGATCGAACTCTGCAAGTAAGTCTACAAGCAATATTCTCATAACCCAGGAAGTAGTCGTTACTCACCCCAGAGGAACTTCCTGATCTGGCCGTCCTCCAGCTGCAGCGCCACCGTGCCCGTCTTGGAGCTGTGACACATGCTGATCACGTGACCTTCAACCTCCACATGTGACCTGGGTATATAGAAACAGTTAGGGGGACATTTGACAGCACATATGTTGTGTTGTTGTCGTCAACTACAATTCCTCCTTACCTGATCTCCAGGGTTGGCTGGGGGCCCTGGGCCTCTGAGGGTCCCAGGATGAGCATCTTGGACTGGGACGGCCCGTCTGTACAGGCCCCCACCCCCAGGAACACATCCTCTCTCAGCCACAGCAGCAGACGCAGAGCCAGGGGTTCCTCCTGATCCACCGCAACCCTGCAACACAGCCACAATGTTAGGGCGCAATACAACGTTAGTGTGAGGGTCATAATAGAAAAAGCTTTGGATGAATGACTGTCCTGATTGTACCTGTAGGTTGTCTTTAGCTGAGGGGCGTGTGTGACAGATCGGAATCCTCCCAATCCGGCTGCAGGCGCACTCAGTTTCTCAGTACCTGAACACATAACCAGACTTTATGTCTTTAGCCCCGGCCTACTAACTGTTAGCTTGTTAGCACAGGCCTGCTAACTGTCTGAATCGCCGCGTCCCCAGCCAGCCCAACCACTCACTGGACCCATATTTACTTTCAATCTCTTTTCGATTTTTAATTTGATTATACCTTCCGGTAACCTGCCTCACCCAATGTGATACGGAATCGCTATTATTTTTTATTTTTAGAACACATTCAAGATCCTCCAGAAGCTAACCAGCTACAAGCTATTTAGTCATTGTTAGCCACTGCTAGCGGCTTTTACCTTCTGCACAGCCAGCCAGTTTTTTTTTACATTTACATTTACATTTAAGTCATTTAGCAGACGCTCTTATCCAGAGCGACTTACAAATTGGTGCGTTCACCTTATGACATCCAGTGGAACTGCCACTTTACAATAGTGCATCTAAATCTTTTAAGGGGGGGGTGGGGGGGAAGGATTACTTTATCCTATCTTAGGTATTCCTTAAAGAGGTGGGGTTTCAGGTGTCTCCGGAAGGTGGTGATTGACTCCGCTGTCCTGGCGTCGTGAGGGAGTTTGTTCCACCATTGGGGGGCCAGAGCAGCGAACAGTTTTGACTGGGCTGAGCGGGAACTGTACTTCCTCAGTGGTAGGGAGGCGAGCAGGCCAGAGGTGGATGAACGCAGTGCCCTTGTTTGGGTGTAGGGCCTGATCAGAGCCTGGAGGTACTGAGGTGCCGTTCCCCTCACAGCTCCGTAAGCAAGCACCATGGTCTTGTAGCGGATGCGAGCTTCAACTGGAAGCCAGTGGAGAGAGCGGAGGAGCGGGGTGACGTGAGAGAACTTGGGAAGGTTGAACACCAGACGGGCTGCGGCGTTCTGGATGAGTTGTAGGGGTTTAATGGCACAGGCGGGAGCCCAGCCAACAGCGAGTTGCAGTAATCCAGACGGGAGATGACAAGTGCCTGGATTAGGACCTGCGCCGCTTCCTGTGTGAGGCAGGGTCGTACTCTGCGGATGTTGTAGAGCATGAACCTACAGGAACGGGCCACCGCCTTGATGTTAGTTGAGAACGACAGGGTGTTGTCCAGGATCACGCCAAGGTTCTTAGCGCTCTGGGAGGAGGACACAATGGAGTTGTCAACCGTGATGGCGAGATCATGGAACGGGCAGTCCTTCCCGGGAGGAAGAGCAGCTCCGTCTTGCCGAGGTTCAGCTTGAGGTGGTGATCCGTCATCCACACTGATATGTCTGCCAGACATGCAGAGATGCGATTCGCCACCTGGTCATCAGAAGGGGGAAAGGAGAAGATTAATTGTGTGTCGTCTGCATAGCAATGATAGGAGAGACCATGTGAGGTTATGACAGAGCCAAGTGACTTGGTGTATAGCGAGAATAGGAGAGGGCCTAGAACAGAGCCCTGGGGACGCCAGTGGTGAGAGCGCGTGGTGAGGAGACAGATTCTCGCCACGCCACCTGGTAGGAGCGACCTGTCAGGTAGGACGCAATCAAGCGTGGGCCGCGCCGGAGATGCCCAACTCGGAGAGGGTGGAGAGGAGGATCTGATGGTTCACAGTATCGAAGGCAGCCGATAGGTCTAGAAGGATGAGAGCAGAGGAGAGAGAGTTAGCTTTAGCAGTGCGGAGCGCCTCCGTGATACAGAGAAGAGCAGTCTCAGTTAAATGACTAGTCTTGAAACCTGACTGATTTGGATCAAGAAGGTCATTCTGAGAGAGATAACGGGAGAGCTGGCCAAGGATGGCACGTTCAAGAGTTTGAGAGAAAAGAAAGAAGGGATACTGGTCTGTAGTTGTTGACATCGGAGGGATCGAGTGTAGGTTTTTTCAGAAGGGGTGCAACTCTCGCTCTCTTGAAGACGGAAGGGACGTAGCCAGCGGTCAGGGATGAGTTGATGAGCGAGGTGAGGTAAGTGAGAAGGTCTCCGGAAATGGTCTGGAGAAGAGAGGAGGGGATAGGGTCAAGCGGGCAGGTTGTTGGGCGGCCGGCCGTCACAAGACGCGAGATTTCATCTGGAGAGAGAGGGGAGAAAGAGGTCAGAGCACAGGGTAGGGCAGTGTGAGCAGAACCAGCGGTGTCGTTTGACTTAGCAAACGAGGATCGGATGTCGTCGACCTTCTTTTCAAAATGGTTGACGAAGTCATCTGCAGAGAGGGAGGAGGGGGGGGAGGATTCAGGAGGGAGGAGAAGGTGGCAAAGAGCTTCCTAGGGTTAGAGGCAGATGCTTGGAATTTAGAGTGGTAGAAAGTGGCTTTAGCAGCAGAGACAGAAGAGGAAAATGTAGAGAGGAGGGAGTGAAAGGATGCCAGGTCCGCAGGGAGGCGAGTTTTCCTCCATTTCCGCTCGGCTGCCCGGAGCCCTGTTCTGTGAGCTCGCAATGAGTCGTCGAGCCACGGAGCAGGAGGGGAGGACCGAGCCGGCCTGGAGGATAGGGGACATAGAGAGTCAAAGGATGCAGAAAGGGAGGAGAGGAGGGTTGAGGAGGCAGAATCAGGAGATAGGTTGGAGAAGGTTTGAGCAGAGGGAAGAGATGATAGGATGGAAGAGGAAAGAGTAGCGGGGAGAGAGAGCGAAGGTTGGGACAGCGATACCATCCGAGTAGGGGCAGTGTGGGAAGTGTTGGATGAGAGCGAGAGGGAAAAGGATACAAGGTAGTGGTCGGAGACTTGGAGGGGAGTTGCAATGAGGTTAGTGGAAGAACAGCATCTAGTAAAGATGAGGTCGAGCGTATTGCCTGCCTTGTGAGTAGGGGGAAGGTGAGAGGGTGAGGTCAAAAGAGGAGAGGAGTGGAAAGAAGGAGGCAGAGAGGAATGAGTCAAAGGTAGACGTGGGGAGGTTAAAGTCGCCCAGAACTGTGAGAGGTGAGCCGTCCTCAGGAAAGGAGCTTATCAAGGCATCAAGCTCATTGATGAACTCTCCGAGGGAACCTGGAGGGCGATAAATGATAAGGATGTTAAGCTTGAAAGGGCTGGTAACTGTGACAGCATGGAATTCAAAGGAGGCGATAGACAGATGGGTAAGGGAGAAAGAGAGAATGACCACTTGGGAGAGATGAGGATCCCGGTGCCACCACCCCGCTGACCAGACGCTCTCGGGGTGTGCGAGAACACGTGGGCGGACGAAGAGAGAGCAGTAGGAGTAGCAGTGTTATCTGTGGTGATCCATGTTTCCGTCAGTGCCAAGAAGTCGAGGGACTGGAGGGAGGCATAGGCTGAGATGAACTCTGCCTTGTTGGCCGCAGATCGGCAGTTCCAGAGGCTACCGGAGACCTGGAACTCCACGTGGGTCGTGCGCGCTGAGACCACCAGATTAGGGTGGCCGCGGCCACGCGGTGTGGAGCGTTTGTATGGTCTGTGCAGAGAGGAGAGAACAGGGATAGACAGACACATAGTTGACAGGCTACAGAAGAGGCTACGCTAATGCAAAGGAGATTGGAATGACAAGTGGACTACACGTCTCGAATGTTCAGAAAGTTAAGCTTACGTAGCAAGAATCTTATTGACTAAAATGATTAAAATGATACAGTACTGCTTAAGTAGGCTAGCTGGCAGTGGCTGCGTTGTTGACTTTGTAGGCTAGCTGGCAGTGGCTGCGTTGTTGACACTACACTAATCAAGTCGTTCCGTTGGGTGTGATAGTTTCGACAGTGCTGCTATTCGGGGGCTAGCTGGCTAGCTAGCAGTGTAGATTACGTTACGTTGCGTTAAAAGAACGACAATAGCTGGCTAGCTAACCTAGAAAATCGCTCTAGACTACACAATTATCTTTGATACAAAGACGGCTATGTAGCTAGCTATGTAGCTAGCTACGATCAAACAAATCAAACCGTTGTACTGTAATGAAATTAAATGAAAATGTGATACTACCTGTGGAGCGAAGCGGAATGCGACCGGGTTGTTGAGTGAGGAAGTTCAATTCAGTTGACGTTGGCTAGCTGTTGGCTAGCTAGCAGTGTCTCCTACGTTAAGGACGACAAATAGCTGGCTAGCTAACCTCGGTAAATTAAGATAATCACTCTAAGACTACACACTCTAAACTACACAATTATCTTGGATACGAAGACAGCAAAGACAACTATGTAGCTAGCTAACACTACACTAATCAGGTCATTCAGTTGAGTGTAATAGTTTTTAGTGCTGCTATTCGATAGACGGTGGACGTTAGCTAGCTGGCTAGCTGCTGGGCAGATAGCAGTGTAGACTGCGTTAGGACGACGAAATACGATAATTACGCAATTATCTTTGATACAAAGACGGCTATGTAGCTAGCTAAGAAGAATTTGCTAAGATTAGACAAATCAAACCGTTGTACTATAGTGAAATGTAATGAAATGAAATGTAATGAAAAGTTATACAACCTGCGGCCGAAGTGCGAAATGCGACCGCTCGCTCCAACCCGGAAGTACAAAGGGAGTACCGTGATTTACCTGGATAATACTCGCCAGTCTAGCTTCCCTGCCCCATCCACCGCTGCCCCCCTGGACACTGATCACTTGGCTACATAGCTGATGCATGCTGGACTGTCCATTAATCACGGTACTCCATTCTGCTTGTTTATGTTTTATCTGTCGGCCCCAGCCGCACTCAGGCTCTGTGTGTAGTTAATCCGACCCTCCCTGCCTAGTCAACGCCATTTTACCTGCTGTTGTTGTGCTAGCTGATTAGCTGTTGTCTCACCTACTGTTTTAGCTAGCCCTCCCAATTCAACACCTGTGATTACTGTATGCCTCGCTGTATGTCTCTATCAAATGTCAATATGCCTTGTATACTGTTGTTCAGGTTAGTTATCATTGTTTTAGTTTACAATGGAGCCCCTAGTTCCACTCTTCATACCCCTGATACCTCCTTTGTCCCACCTCCCACACATGCGGTGACCTCACCCATTACAACCAGCATGTCCAGAGATACAACCTCTCTCATCATCACCCAGTGCCTGGGCTTACCTCCGCTGTACCCGCACCCCACCATACCCCTGTCTGCGCATTATGCCCTGAATATATTCTACCATGCCCAGAAATCTGCTCCTTTTATTCTCTGTCCCCAACGCTCTAGGCGACCAGTTTTGATAGCCTTTAGCCGCACCCTCATACTACTCCTCCTCTGTTCCGCGGGTGATGTAGAGGTAAACCCAGGCCCTGCATGTCCCCAGGCACCCTCATTTGTTGACTTCTGTGATCGAAAAAGCCTTGGTTTCATGCATGTCAACATCAGAAGCCTCCTCCCTAAGTTTGTTTTACTCACTGCTTTAGCACACTCTGCTAACCCTGATGTCCTTGCCGTGTCTGAATCCTTGCTCAGGAAGGCCACCAAAAATTCGGAGATTTCCATACCCAACTATAACATTTTCCGTCAAGATAGAACTGCCAAAGGGGGAGGAGTTGCAGTCTACTGCAGAGAGAGCCTGCAAAGTAATGTCATACTTTCCAGGTCCATACCCAAACAGTTCGAACTACTAATTTTAAAAATGACTCTCTCCAGAAATAAGTCTCTCACTGTTGCCGCCTGCTACCGACCCCCCTCAGCTCCCAGCTGTGCCCTGGACACCATTTGTGAATTGATCGCCCCCCATCTAGCTTCAGAGTTTGTTCTGTTAGGTGACCTAAACTGGGATATGCTTAACACCCCGGCAGTCCTACAATCTAAGCTAGATGCCCTCAATCTCACACAAATCATCAAGGAACCCACCAGGTACAACCCTAAATCTGTAAACAAGGGCACCCTCATAGACATTACCCTGACCAACTGGCCCTCCAAATACACCTCCGCTGTCTTCAATCAGGATCTCAGCAATCACTGCCTCATTGCCTGTATCCGCTACGGGTCCGCAGTCAAACGACCACCCCTCATCACTGTCAAACGCTCCCTAAAACACTTCTGCGAGCAGGCCTTCTAATTGACCTGGCCCGGGTATCCTGGAAGGATATTGACCTCATCCCATCAGTTGAGGATGCCTGGTCATTCTTTAAAAGTAACTTCCTCACCATCTTAGATAAGCATGCTCCATTCAAAAAATGCAGAACTAAGAACAGATATAGCCCTTGGTTCACTCCAGACCTGACTGCCCTCGACCAGCACAAAAACATCCTGTGGCGGACTGCAATAGCATCGAATAGTCCCCGCGATATGCAACTGTTCAGGGAAGTCAGGAACCAATACACGCAGTCAGTCAGGAAAGCTAAGGCCAGCTTCTTCAGGCAGAAATTTGCATCCTGTAGCTCCAACTCCAAAAAGTTCTGGGACACTGTGAAGTCCATGGAGAACAAGAGCACCTCCTCCCAGCTGCCCACTGCACTGAGGCTAGGTAACACGGTCACCACCGATAAATCCATGATTATCGAAAACTTCAACAAGCATTTCTCAACGGCTGGCCATGCCTTCCGCCTGGCTACTCCAACCTCGGCCAACAGCTCCGCCCCCCCCCCCGCAGCTACTCGCCCAAGCCTCTCCAGGTTCTCCTTTACCCAAATCCAGATAGCAGATGTTCTTAAAGAGCTGCAAAACCTGGACCCGTACAAATCAGCTGGGCTTGACAATCTGGACCCTCTATTTCTGAAACTATCCGCCGCCATTGTCGCAACCCCTATTTACCAGCCTGTTCAACCTCTCTTTCATATCGTCTGAGATCCCCAAGGATTGCAAAGCTGCCGCAGTCATCCCCCTCTTCAAAGGGGGAGACACCCTGGACCCAAACTGTTACAGACCTATATCCATCCTGCCCTGCCTATCTAAGGTCTTCGAAAGCCAAGTCAACAAACAGGTCACTGACCATCTCGAATCCCACCGTACCTTCTCCGCTGTGCAATCTGGTTTCCGAGCCGGTCACGGGTGCACCTCAGCCACGCTCAAGGTACTAAACGATATCATAACCGCCATCGATAAAAGACAGTACTGTGCAGCCGTCTTCATCGACCTTGCCAAGGCTTTCGACTCTGTCAACCAACCATATTCTTATCGGCAGACTCAGTAGCCTCGGTTTTTCTGATGACTGCCGTGCCTGGTTCACCAACTACTTTGCAGACAGAGTTCAGTGTGTCAAATCGGAGGGCATGCTGTCCGGTCCTCTGGCAGTCTCTATGGGGGTGCCACAAGGTTCAATTCTCGGGCCGACTCTTTTCTATGTATATATCAATGATGTTGCTCTTGCTGCGGGCGATTCCCTGATCCACCTCTACGCAGACGACACCATTCTATATACTTCTGGCCCGTCCTTGGACACTGTGCTATCTAACCTCCAAACGAGCTTCAATGCCATACAACACTCCTTCCGCGGCCTCCAACTGCTCTTAAGCGCTAGTAAAACCAAATGCATGCTTTTCAACCGTTCGCTGCCTGCACCCGCACGCCTGACTAGCATCACCACCCTGGATGGTTCCGACCTTGAATATGTGGACATCTATAAGTACCTAGGTGTCTGGCTAGACTGTAAACTCTCCTTCCAGACTCATATCAAACATCTCCAATCGAAAATCAAATCTAGAGTCGGCTTTCTATTCCGCAACAAAGCCTCCTTCACTCACGCCGCCAAACTTACCCTAGTAAAACTGACTATCCTACCGATCCTCGACTTCGGTGACATCATCTACAAAATAGCTTCCAACACTCTACTCAGCAAAATGGATGCAGTTTATCACAGTGCCATCCGTTTTGTCATTAAAGCACCTTATACCACCCACCACTGCGACCTGTATGCTCTAGTCGGCTGGCCCTCGCTACATATTCGTTGCCAGACCCACTGGCTCCAGGTCATCTACAAGTCCATGCTAGGTAAAGCTCCGCCTTATCTCAGTTCACTGGTCACGATGGCAACACCCACCCGTAGCACGCGCTCCAGCAGGTGTACCTCATTGATCATCCCTAAAGCCAACACCTCATTTACCCGCCTTTCGTTCCAGTTCTCTGCTGCCTGTGACTGGAACGAATTGCAGAAATCGCTGAAGTTGGAGACTTTTATCTCCCTCACCACCAGCTATCTGAGCAGCTAACCGATCGCTGCAGCTGTACATAGTCTATCGGTAAATGGCCCACCCATTTTTACCTACCTCATCCCCATACTGTTTTTATTTATTTACTTTTCTGCTCTTTTACACACCAATATCTCTACCTGTACATGACCATCTGATCATTTATCACTCCAGTGTTAATCTGCAAAATTGTAATTATTCGCCTACCTCCTCATGCCTTTTGCACACAATGTATATAGACTCTTTTTTTCTACTGTGTTATTGACTTGTTAATTGTTTACTCCATGTGTAACTCTGTGTTGTCTGTTCACACTGCTATGCTTTATCTTGGCCAGGTCGCAGTTGCAAATGAGAATTTGTTCTCAACTAGCCTACCTGGTTAAATAAAGGTTAAATAAAATTTTAAAAATGTAACCAGTACCTGTCTTAATGAATTAATAGCAGTGTGAGTGGGAAAAGAGATGTAGAGGAAAAAGCAGCCATGGAGATACATGTATCAAGGGATTAGGGGTGAAGAGAGAGAGAAGAGTAATGGCTGAGAAATAAGAGGAAACTTCAGGTGGCTCACCTTGGCCGTAGACAGAGATGTGTCCGTCGGCTGTGAGCGCTGCCAGCTCATTGGTCCTCTGGCGCTGGAAGGTCACTAGGTTGACGGGGGCGGGCAGCTGAAGGTCGTAGGCACACATGGGCGGGGGCACCACACACTGACGAAACGTTGACACGAGGAGCTTGTCTACAAAACAGAGGCATTCAGACAAACTCGATGCGTTTTAGATGCTCCATATCTCCCCTGCTCTAATTCATTGGCCCTTTATGAATACTTTTTTTTTTTAAAGGCACATTTCCTTTCTTCCTGTCCTTGAGGAAATCACTGATCTGACGCAGTACTGTTTGTGAAAGCAATGGGGTTGGAAACCATGTCTTCATCTATCCACTCACTTATATATCAGTGATCTGTCAAAGATTACTACAAACAAGGTCCGTGTCTGACTGACTCACCGCCGTCGATCACGGCCACGTTGGCGTTGTCATGCCCGTCCTCCCCGTGGCTGCGGTCGGTGCTCCAGCCCCAGTCGTAGTTCAGGCTGACCCAGCCTCGGGTCACCAGGTGCAGCCGCAGGGGCCTCTCAGGATCCCAGCTCACGTAGGCCGGTGCCCTCTGGGGGTCACTGCCGAAGTACAGGTTCTGCTTCAGGTACCAGTGGTAGTTACCTACTGTCCACAGCTGAACTGGAGGAGGGACGGTGAGGGAGTGAGGCAGGGGTCAAAAAAAGTTATGCCACGGTTGGCTTCATCCTTGATACTACAATGTATGCTGAACGTCCCTCCGGATCAGTTCAACACATTAGAACATCTACTTGGTAAAAAGGCAACAAATTGACTGAAAGACAATTTGATTAACCAATGTTATAAATGTAAGAAATAATATTCAGAGTAATCGGTAGAGTATCTTACTGTATGTGTTGACTTGACCCCCCTCTCCCGGTGTCATGTCCTCCAGCCACACAGCCAACACAGTTGAGTCACTGTTCCATAGCAGCTCCTTCACCTGCAACAGTCACACAGATCTAGGATCAGTTGCCCTCCCCAAATCCTAACCATTAAGAAAATGCTAAACTGATCTTAGATCAGTGTGTATAGTATTTGTGTGACCGTCACCTACCTTGACCTGTTCTTTGCCAAAGGGCAGGGTGAAGTCGCCGTGTAGGAGGCCGTTCTTCTCCATAAACACCACACTGTGCTTGTTAGGATGACGCTGTGTGGCCGCTATCAAACTACCTGATGGTCTGAAACAAGGCATTGGTTTCAATGTAGCTCACACGCAAACCATGTTGTGATATTCATTGTATTTGAGTTACCTAATCCCTAAATTATAATACAACAAGGTACTCAAATATGAAGGATTCTCCACAGAAATCTTACTTCCAACACAGTGACTGCTCCAGACCATTGACGGTTTCACTTGTCGACTGTAAGACACACTCTCTGTTCCACACTCTGACCTTCCTGGCACCTGAAACACCACACATATGCAATGGAATGTGATACCAACACAATCTACAGTATTTATCGTTTTACAGAAATTGTTTCACTTCACTCCTTAGAGTTTGTGAAAAACATTGATTCTCACCAGTCAGGGGGCAAACTGAGCTCACAGCGAAGAGCTGCCCGTCTCCTCTCCACGTCACCCTCGGCCTGCGGTCGTCCCACGACATGGCCGGCTGCACCTCCTGTCACAGAGAGAGAGAGAGAGAGAGAGAGAGAGAGAGAGAGAGAGAGAGAGAGAGAGAGAGAGAGAGAGAGAGAGAGAAAGAGCGAGGAGGGACAGAGACCTTCGTCAAATAGTGTTCAACTGCTCTTTTTAGGGTGAAGGATGAATAATACTCCTTACTATAGTCTTCCTCTGGGCAGCGTGCTTGCCCTCTGAGCCATGGAACTGTGTCTCTTTCTTCCCCCAGCCCACTGTGATAAACTTCCCTAAAACACATAAAAAGGTGTGTCAGTCAACCATATGCGTCGTGTACATACACAGAGATTTCACATTGTGGCCCCATCTTAATGTAATTTGATCACTTACCCGCTCCAAAGTCATCCTGATGGATCCCAACCTCCGTGATGGGTTCAAAGTTTTTGGTCATCATGATAATGGTGTCCTGACCTGAAAGGTATCAAGAAAGAGAGCATGACTTCCGATGGCTCATGATAGACCCCATGAACAATAGACTATTCAATAAATGACCATCATCTAGAGGTGGTTGGTATACTGACCAGTGGTGAGAGTGACCAGCTCCTGGTCCGGGCTCCAGCTCATGGCTGACAGACCACTGTCCACACTGCCCACACACTCCAGCTGAGAAGGACACCCACACACATGTGAAAACAGAGGCAGAAAAAGACCTGTTATGAGTGCAATCTTATGTCATTTCAATAAACAGGGTTACTACTTAAAATCTTAATACCTGTTTAGTGTTGAGATTGTAGAGAATGACATCACCAGTGGCTGTTGCCACACACACAGACTCCTGGTCTGGTAAGTCTTGGATGCCAACAACTGTCCCACCACCATCCTCTGGAAGATAGCTCTCAACTGTCAACGACACCTCATTCACCACCTGAACATGATGGGTGTAGGAATAGTTGAATACAGTGTGTTAGTGAGGGGCTGGAACAAAAACCTGCACCCTGTGGCTCTCCAGGACGAGGATTGGATAACAATTCGATGCGTAAAGTACCTGGCCAGCTCGTGTGTCCAACTCTGTGACGGAGTATTCTGAAGCGATGAGCAAGGTGCCTGTGTCCGTCCGAATAGTGAAACATTGCGGCGTGCCCGGGCCTTGCAGCTTCAAGCAACGAAGGCTCTTCAGCAACCTCAAGTTGCGCATCACACACAAATCCTATTTACCTATAAACAGATTGGGGCAATGAGCGTTGATTAGCATCTGTAGCTAGCAAGCTAGCCAATATGGAAAGGTAGCTAACTAACTTAGCTGTGCGTGCAGAGACAAGCCATGGCATTCAGTGTTAAAGTTCAAATAAAGAAGTTACATGATGTGACACATAGCTAACTAACCTACCTTTCCGTAGCTCCAATAACATTTGCAAGAGCTAACGTTGCTGTATCAACAACAACACACGTGCTGCTGCGCTGTCAAATTATTCACTTTACAACCCTGACGTAAAATGCCGAAATACGAACAGCCCTCTTTCAATGTCTCCCTCTTCCTGTACGGAGGAAAATTGCGTGACTTTGACGACTGACTAGGTCCAAGCCAGCTATTCCAGAGGAAGGGGCTTCGAGACGGATAACTGGGTTCAACTGTTCAATTCTGTTTTTCCAGCAAGTGGCTTTTTGTGAGGAGTTTTTGTATGAAGTTCATTGAGAGAATGACGAATTTGTTTAACAACATTGTAATGGCTTAATTTTGTATTTTATTTTATTTAACCTTTATTTAACTAGGCAAGTCAGTTTAAGAACAAATTCTTATTTACAATGGCGGCCTACCCCGGTCAAACCTGGACGACGCAGGGCCAATTGTGTGCCGCTCTATGGGACTCCCAATCACGGCCGGATGTGATACAGCCTGGATTCGAACCAGGTACTGCAGTGACGCCTCTTGCACTATTTAAGTTCCATAATGATTAGGTTGTTACAAGTGTACTGATATAAGTAGGACAAAGTGACATCCCGGCAACTTTGAGAAAAGAAACCCCGCTTATTTCTACAATTTATCTTATTAAAATGAGATGTTAAACCTAATCTTAACTACCTAGAAAACCTAGCAGTCAAACTGGGAAATTGTTCCAATTGTTTTTACAGCATTCATTTTTCCCATAGGGAATTTTAGAAACGCTTAAAATACGGGCTGTGTTTCTTGTAGGCTTGTCCTTGTCCTTGTGTGACGTTTTGATAACCGTGTAAATCTGTCTAGTAACATGTGGCTTTTATCAGTATATTCGCCTGACTCCCCAAAAACGAAACGATAATTAGCTGCTAATGTGGCTATTCTGTGAACTGTCTTTTTTTTCTTTCTTTTTTTTCTGTGAACTGTCTTGTGCAAGTTTTAAATTGACACTACCTGTCCGCAAAGGTGTCAGCTAGAGATGATGTGCAAGGAGCTTGCAGGGATTTGTAGTTTTGCATGATTGTCTATGTTGACGCTGATTAGGACTTTCGAATCAGAGAGCAAATAGTTGAATATATTGCTAAAAGTCACCTTCTTCGAGGAAGATTTACATGGTTATGAAAACATCACGCAGGGTAAGCCTACACGAAACACAGCCATTATTTGAAGTGTTTCTAAAAAACAATTTCCCTGTTTGACTGCTAGTTATTATGACACCCCCACTGTGAGGCTCTATGCCTAACCTTAAATTAAGACCCCAAAAAAGCACATTTTTGTTTACTTAAATGTTGGTGCTATAGCCAATTTGGACTTGGCTGTTGTAACTAGTGGAAACCATTGTGCCTGTTGTTCACACCCATATCTTCCCTCTCATTGGCTAGATTGGTCCCACCTGATCTTGCCTCCTCCCAACTATCTTCCATTTTTCAAGATGTTTACATTCATTGTTCATTGTTCATGTGGCCACTAGAGTATCTGGTCAATAGAATGCATAACGCTTCGATCACACCTACAGCGTTTTGGGGCTTTGTTACACCTGAAGTACATTCATTGCAGAGGCAGTTGCAGTGTGTTCTGTGTGGTGCATACGTTGGATTGAGCGTATGCATCGAATTGTATGCATAGATGGCTTGACAGAAATGGTAGCAGAAGGCGAATGTTAAACTTTTGTTGCACACATATCCAGATGATGCTGCTTACCATTTTGTGCAAAGACGCTGTCAGTGTGATCGAGCCGCTAGGCATAATTAAGAGTGGAGGGGCATTCACATGCATTATTCCCTGTAGGAAGGTCGTATGCCGCATTCAAAACAACTGGGAACTCGGAAATCTTTGACTTCCGACATCAGTGTGGTCACGACAACTTGGAAATCTGAAATAATTTTTGACTGAGATGACAATTCAAAAATATTTTTCCATCGCGGAACTCCATGCCAGAAACTCGGGCATCTTTCTAGAGCTCTGACTTAATGACCAGATGATCACCAAGGTCATGATTTGACCTTGGTTATTCCCGAGTTAGCAGTTGTCTTGAGACCACCAGTATTTACAAGTTTCCTACATGACATCAATGGAGTGTAAAATGTGGTCATATCAAGTGTGTGTCTGTACGTGAGCGTGAATCTTTTGAAGTGTGTATTAAATAAATTCCCAGTTAAAAGCTTGAAGGTCCAATGTAGCTGTTTTTATCTCAATATCAAATCATTTCTGGGTTACAATTAAGTTCCTTTCTGTGATTGTTATAGATTAAAATTGTCAAAATTAAATAAAAATAGACATTTCTCAAGCAAGAATTTTGCCAGGACTGCCTGGGAGTTTTCTGAGTGGGCAGGGGGAAACTAAAAACTAGCTGTTATTGGCAGAGAGGTTTGGAACTCTTTCTTATTGGCCTATTAAATAATTTAATACACATGAGTGGTTATTGAGATAAAAACAGTTGCATAGGACCTTTAACATGTGTTCATGCTGATCCCATCGTGAAGCCCTCACTTCCTATGTCAAGTGTCCAACTGTATAAATATAGCATCCTGACCTCTCTATTGTAGGCTACCAAGTCATTGTTTGCTTTGTTTTTCTTCTCCTTTTTCTTCTCCCTCTTCTTCTCTCAGCGTGATGGAGGGAGAGGGCCCAGAAGGAAATCCCATCGCTGCCTCGTCTCACTCACTTCCTCTGCAAGCAGAGGCGGTAAGCCCAGCGGATGATGATGGTGATGATTGTATCTCAACACTGGGGACTGGGAGCACTGAAGAAACCGCTACACACACAAACAGCATGGGCCAGCCGAGTCAAGACCACCAGACTGAAGAGGTCCCGGCTAAGACCGCTACCACAGACAACAGCCAGAGCCAAGCATTCCTTACTCAGTCCGCCACCACCACGGACGACCAAGCCCAGCAACAACCCACGGAAAGCCTGTCTAACAGTAAACTCTGTGGGTACCTCCTTAAACAAGGAGGTCCCCTGAAGACATGGAAGTCGCGCTGGTTCACGTACGAGGTGAAGAAGAGACAGTTGTTTTACTACAGGACGGCGCTGGATGTGACCTCTCTGGGGAGAATCCAGCTGTGCAGCGCCACGCTCGGATACCCCCTCCAAGGAGAGCAGGGCACCTTTCACATCCAGACCCCCGAACGCATCTTTGTCCTCAAGGTAAAGTTTATCGAATATTCAATTCAATGGGTATTGAAATCTGAACTTTGATGTTGACAGATCTGCTGGTCTTCTTGAATGAATAGTTAATTAATGAATGAATAATGTTATTGGTTGGCCAGAGTGTCCCTGATTTAGAGGGGAATCACATTAGGGACCCTCGGATGTTCACTATATCACCAGGGTTTGAAATGTAGGACGTTGTTCTGAATGTGAGTGTCATCAACATTTCTGAAAGGTCATTGTTTTGGGGGAGGGATGGGGAAGACCGCTAAGAGGTTATAAAAAATGAGGCAGTGAAACAGTGGTGCTCTTGTATTTGAATACCTGTCTCATGTTAACCCAGCTCTTTGGGTCACACAGCTGTGTAGTGTCAATCTACAGTATTCCTCTCAATAAGAAAACAACAGATCCCTTTTTGTCAAAGAGCTGAATCATGAGAGCTGAATGGGAACGCTTACTAATACAAAATGGAGGCATCTCTTATTCTGTTTCTCCTTAAAGTAGAAGAAACTGTTGTATTATTGTTTATCGTGTCCATGTTTGATATACAGGAAGACAAATACACTCATATTCACACATTGCCATTGGAATACTTTATCTTGGTCCACAAAGGTACATTCTGATTTGAAAAGAACTCCAAAACATTTCAGAAGTCATGCATTACAGATATTCTGACTCATGGCACACTCGTGTATGTACAGTAGGCTAACAATATCTCTTCTGTCTGTTTCAGGCAGCTAACCAGGAGGCCATGATGTACTGGCTACAGCAGCTGCAGCTGAAGAGATGGCAGCACCGAGACCAGCTGACAGGAGAATCCACAAGCCACTGCACTGACCACAAGAGACCAGAGGGACAGGGGGAACTACCCACCACCTGCACAGGTACAGTAAGACAGGGAGTAGGATGAAGTGGCCCCAGACACAGATCAAGATTATGTTCGGCCTGACATTGAACGACAGAGAAGGTTGTTCATGTAGAAACAGATCTGGCAACCAGGCTAAGAATACCAGCTGTTCAAATCAAATGCCATCATGTCCCATGCATGGTTAATGATTTAGGGAACCACTAAAAGATGAAAGAGAAATGTAATACTTCAGGCAGGTTGAAGAATGGCACATCATGGCACTGAACGGTAAAAGCCATCAGACACGTAATCAGTGCCACACTTATAAAATAGGAACAATATACTTTGCATAGTTTCAATATCTGTTCCTCAGCGGGATTTTTTTTTTTAGTTGACACATTTTATTTGTCACATGCTTCGGAAACAACAGGTGTGGACTAACAGTGAAATGCTTACATATGGGTCCTTTTCCAACAATACAGAGTTAAAGTTAATGCAAATAAAAATAAGATCAGCGTAAAAAAAACACACAGAATAGCAGAATTGGTCAGCAGTCCGTAAAATGGATGCTATCCACTGCAGTACCATCAACAATGACTGGTTTCATTTATGAAAATGTTGTAACCAGTTGGATCAAGTTTTGCTTTGATAGCTGATAACATTTTCTGTTTGTTGTTGATGTCATACTAAAGTTGGGTCTCCTGAGTGGCGCAGCGGTCTAAAGAACTGTGCTAGAGGCGTCACTACAGACCCTGGTTTGATTCCAGGCTGTATCACAACCGGCCGTGATTGGGAGTACCGTAGGGCGGCGCACAATTGGCCCAGCGTCGTTAGGGTTTGGCAGGTGTAGGCCATCATTGTAAATAAGAATTTATTCTTAACTAACTTGTCTAGTTAAATAAATAAAAATATGTAAATTAAACGTTTAATATGAATACTTTGTCTTGTACCTCAAATGAACTTTTATTCAAGTATATTGACAAAAACAATTATGTCGCAAGTTATGCCGCTCCCTCTTGATACAAACTATTTTAAATGTAAACTCCATGTAGGCTACAAGATTCCAAACACTGCTGCAGAACACACCCTATGACAATGTGTGACTACAATGTCTTACGGCAGATTGCAGAGGTAGAAAAACCCTCTTAACTGTTAATGAGGGGATAAATACAGTTAGTTGAACTGAAGTCAAAATTGCAACCAAGCACTACAATATAAGACATTATAAACTGGGTGGCTCGAGCCCTGAATGCTGATTGGCTGAAAGCCCTGGTATATCAGTCCGTATACCATGGGTATGACAAAACATTTATTTTTACCGCTCTAATTATGTTGGTAACCAGTTTGTAATAGCAATAAGGCACCTCGGGGATTTGTGGTACAGTGGGGCAAAGAAGTATTTAGTCAGCCACCAATTGTGCATGTTCTCCCACTTAAAATGATGAGAGAGGCCTGTAATTTTCATCATAGGTACACTTCAACTATGACAGACAAAATGAGGGAAAAAAATCCAGAAAATCACATTGTAGGATTTTTAATGAATTTATTTGCAAATTATGGTGGAAAATAAGTATTTGGTCACCTACAAACAAGCAAGATTTCTGGCTCTCACAGACCTGTAACTTCTTCTTTAAGAGGCTCCTCTGTCCTCCACTCGTTACCTGTATTAATGGCAACTGTTTGAACTTGTTATCAGTATAAAATACACCTGTCCACAACCTCAAACAGTCACACTCCAAACTCCACTATGGCCAAGACCAAAGAGCTGTCAAAGGACACCAGAAACAAAATTGTAGACCTGCACCAGGCTGAGAAGACTGAATCTGCAATAGGTAAGCAGCTTGGTTTGAAGAAATCAACTGTGGGAGCAATTATTAGGAAATGAAAGACATACAAGACCACTGATAATCTCCCTCGATCTGGGGCTCCACGCAAGATCTCACCCCGTGGGGTCAAAATGATCACAAGAACGGTGAGCAAAAATCCCAGAACCACACGGGGGGACCTAGTGAATGACTTGCAGAGAGTTGGGACCAAAGTAACAAAGCCTACCATCAGTAACACACTACGCCGCCAGGGACTCAAATACTGCAGTGCCAGACGTGTCCCCCTGCTTAAGCCAGTACATGTCCAGGCCCGTCTGAAGTTTGCTAGAGAGCATTTGGATGATCCAGAAGAAGATTGGGAGAATGTCATATGGTCAGATGAAGCCAAAATATAAGTTTTTGGTAAAAACTCAACTCGTCGTGTTTTGAGGACAAAGAATGCTGAGTTGCATCCAAAGAACACCATACCTACTGTGAAGCATGGGGGTGGAAACATCATGCTTTGAGGCTGTTTTTCTGCAAAGGGACCAGGGCGACTGATCCGTCTAAAGGAAAGAATGAATGGGGCCATGTATCGTGAGATTTTGAGTGAAAACCTCCTTCCATCAGCAAGGGCATTGAAGATGAAACGTGGCTGGGTCTTTCATCATGACAATGATCCCAAACACACCGCCCGGGCAACGAAGGAGTGGCTTCGTAAGAAGCATTTCAAAGTCCTGGAGGGGCTTAGCCAGTCTCCAGATCTCAACCCCATAGAAAATCTTTGGAGGGAGTTGAAAGTCTGTGTTGCCCAGCAACAGCCCCAAAACATCACTGCTCTAGAGGAGATCTGCATGGAGGAATGGGCCAAAATACCAGCAACGGTGTGTGAAAACCTTGTGAAGACTTACAGAAAACGTATTGAGTATTGAGATAAACTTTTGTTATTGACCAAATACTTATTTTCCACCATAATTTGCAAATAAATTCATTAAAAATCCTACAATGTGATTTTCTGGATTTTTTTTCTCATTTTGTCTGTCATAGTTGAAGTGTACCTATGATGAAAATTACAGGCCTCTCATCTTTTTAATTGGGAGAACTTGCACAATTGGTGGCTGACTAAATACTTTTTTGCCCCACTGTATATGGCTGTGTCCTAGCACTCCGTGTTGCGTTGTAGATAAGAACAGCCTTTAGCCGTGGTATGTTGGCGATATACCCCCCAAAAAAAAACCTGAGTATACTACAGTCAATAGTAAATCAATGAGGTGAAAACAGACATAAATAAATTGCAGTGTGGTGTTCATATTTACCACACTCATCCCTTGGCTACATAGTAACTTAATTAAATATCATGTCCCTGGTTGGTTAGGCACTAGGGATTTCCCTATTCACTGACCCCTAGCTTTCCCAAAATACTTTTACCCACTTCCTCTCAGTGATTGAGCAAATCCACTGTGCACATCAAGTGTAGCAAGCCTGTCAAGACACATGAACGTAACATTGGGTAACATTGGGTAAAACCAACTAGTATACATACAACATTGAAGCTTTTAATGTTACAATATTTGTTGCACTGTGCAAACAAGAATAATGTAAACTCATCATTGTTACACTCTAAGGTTACTGAGGAAGCAGTAATGTGTATTCAGGTAATTGAAGCACTCCGAACTTTCCAGATAGAAATACTATAAGAAGCGTTGACATGATTCCCTTTTTTTTTTAAATATCAGACCGTCATATCTGTTCTACACAATTAATTTCTATCTGAACATTCTGTAACATTGCAGCTTTCTGATCAGGCCCTTCCAATGTTTTACCTTTCTGGAGGATCAACAGACTTGTGTCATGCTCCTCCAACAGTCCAGTCAGCTGATGTCTGGCACTGGGAAACAACTGGCCTATTTTTCCTTTTTTCCTATTCTTTTTGAATAGAGATCTGTTTTTCAAAATAATACGGAAGCTCTCCTTGCTACTAGTTTCCGTCGTGTAAGATACAATATTTCCACAATAATAAAATCAGGCATTTATATATAAATATTATTGTCACCCTTGATAAAGATAATAGAAAGTCTGTAAGACATGCGATCGTATATAAATGTAAGCAGGTTTGAAATGGTTACGTTTTTAGTTCAATATTATATCGGTTTTGGCTTCTTGCAGTCAATTTGCAGTCTACTAAGTATTTGTAATTAAGTTCCGTCCCCACGATCATCTGCTCAAGAAAAGATCATCACGCAGCTGATTCTAGTATATTGTCTGCTCACTATTACAGTGAGTGTACAAATCATTAGGAACACCTTCCTAATATTGAGTGGCACCCCCTTTTGCCCTCAGAACAGCCTCAATTCATTGGGGCATGGATTCTACAAGGTGTTGAAAGCGTTCCACAGGAATGCTGGCCCATGTTGGCGCCAATGCTTCCCACAGTTGTGTCAAATTGGCTGGATGTCCTTTGGGTGGTGGACCATTCTTGATATACACGGGAAACTGTAGAGTGTGAAAAACCCAGCAGCATTGCAGTTCTTGACACAGGCACTTACTACCATACCCCATTCAAAGGCACTTAAATCTTTTGTTTTGCCCATTCATCCTCTGAATGGCACACATACACAATCCATGTCTCAATTGTCACAAGGCTTAAAAACCCTTCTTTAACGGTTACCCCCCCTTCATCTACACTGATTTAAGTGGATTTAACAAGTGACATTAATAAGGGATCATGCTTTCACCTGATCAGTCTATGTCATAGAAATATCTATATACCATTTAATACAAAAAAAAAAAAAGTCAATTATTGGCACCCCTAAGGATTCTTGTAAATAAAATCAAACAAAATGAAACATTTAACATTCTACTTTTTAAAATTAATCTCACCTTCAATGGCTTCCGGTTTTGCTGGGGTATAAAGATGCGTGTTACCTCATGTAAAATCCCTTTGTCATCCATCACCATAGGGAAAGGCAAAGCACTCACAAATAAAAACAGATAAATGATTGTTGACTTTCATAAATCAGGCAATGGGTACAGAAAAACGAATGAAAAAAACAAATACAGTTGAAGTCGGAAGTTTACATACACTCAGGTTGGAGTCATTAAAACTTGTTTTTCAACCTCTCCACAAATTTCTTGTAAACAAAGTATAGTTTTGGCAAGTCAGTTAGGAGATCGACTTTGTGCATGATACAAGTCATTTTTCCAACAATTGTTTACAGACAGATTATTTCACTTATAATTCACTGTATTACACTAAGTTTACTGTGCCTTTAAACAGCTTGAAAAATTCCAGAAAATGATGTCATGGCTTTAGAAGCTTCTGATAGGATAATTTACATAATTTGAGTCAATTGGAGATGTACCTGTGGATGTATTTCAAGGCCTACCTTCAAACTCAGTGCCTCTTTGCTTGACATCATGGGAAAGTCAAAAGAAATCAGCCAAGACCTCGTTCATCTGTACAAACAATAGTACGCAAGTATAAACACCATGGGACCAAGCAGCCGTCATACCGCTCAGGAACGAGACGCGCCCTGTTTCCTAGAGATGAACGTACTTTGGTGCGAAAAGTGCAAATCAATCCCAGAACAACAGTACAGGACCTTGTGAAGATGCTGGAGGAAAAAGGTACAAACATGTCTATATCTACAGTAAAACAAGTTCTATATCGATATAACCTGAAAGGCCGCTCAGCAAGGAAGAAGCCACTGCTCCAAAACCGCCATAAAAAAGCCAGACTACGGTTTGCAACTGCACATGGGGACAAAGATCGTATTTTTGGGAGAAATGTCCTCTGGTCTGATGAAACAAAAATAGAACTGTTTGGCTATAATGCCCATCGTTATGTTTGGAGGAAAAAGGGGGAGGCTTGCAAGCCGAAGAACACCATCCCAACCGTGAAGCACGGGAGGGGCAGCATCATGTTGTGGGGGTGCTTTACTGCAGGAGGGACTGGAGCACTTCACAAAATAGATGGCATCATGAGGTAGGAAAATTATGTGGACATGTTGAAGCAACATCTCAAGACATGAGCCAGGAAGTTAAAGCTTGGTCACAAATGGGTCTTCCACATGAACAATGACCACAAGCATACTTCCAAAGTTGTGGCAAAATGGACAACGAAGTCAAGGTATTGGAGTGGCCATCACAAAGCCCTGACCTCAATCCTATAGAACATTTGTGGGCAGAACTAAATAAGCGTTGGTGAGAAAGGAGGCCTACAAACCTGACTCAGTTACACCAGCTGTGTCAGGAGGAATGGGACAAAATTCACCCAACTTATTGTGGGAAGCTTGTGGAAGGCTGTCTGAAACATTTGACCCAAGTTAAACAATTTAAAGGCAATGCTACCAAATACTAATTGAGTGAATGTAAACCTCTGACCTACTGGGAATGTGATGTAAGAAATAAAAGCTGAAATAAATAATTAGCTCTACTAATATTCGGACATTTCACATTCTTAAAATAAAGTGGTGATCCTTACTGACCTAAGACAGGGAAATATTTTACAAGGATTAAATGTCAGGAATTGTGAAACACTTCAGCCAAATACATTTCAACTCAGTTTATGTAAACTTCTGACTTATACCACTTACAGGGGAACAATGAAAAAGTTTAAAACCACCTGAACAGTGGTAACGTTGCCTGGTAGAGGATGCTTGTGTATCTTGTCCCTACGCGCAGTGAGGAAGATGGTTCTGGAGTCAAAGAAAAGTCCAACGGCCACATTTGGAGAATTACAGAACTTGAGGTCTCCAAATCTACAATTTAGATGCCACCTCTATGCAATAGACATATTCCGTCTCTCCCTTGTCTCCACTTTCTTCAAGATGTCCACCATTGTTCCTGTACTCAGGAAAGGGAGGTAACTGAACTAAATGACAATCGCCCCGTAGCACTCACCTGCTTTGAGAGACTAGTTAAGGATCATATCACCTCTACTTACCTGACACCCTAGACCCACCGCAATTTGCATACCGCCCCAACAGATCCACGGATGGCGCAATTGCCATCACACTGCCTTATCCCATCTGGACAAGAGGAATACCTATGTAAGAATGCTGGTGCGTACTCAGGGTGCGAACTCAGCCCCCGCCTGTACTCCTTGTTCATCCATGACTGTGTGGCCACGCAGGTCTCCAACTAAATCATCAAGTATGCTGACGACACAACAGTGGTGGGCCTGATTACTTCCAGCAAGACAATGACCCCAAACACGTCAAAATCCACAAATGAATTGTTAATTGACCGCAAAATCAGTCTCAGTCTCCGGACTTGAACCCCATTTAAAAAGCTGTGGTTTGAATTGAAGAGGGCCGTCCAAAAACGCAGATTAAGGATATCAAGGATCTGGAAAGATTCTGTATGGAGGAATGATCAAAGATCCCTTCCCAATGTGTTCTCCAATCTCATAAAACATTATAGAAAAAGGCTCAGTGTCGTTATTCTCGCAAGTGGAAGGTGCGCAAAGTAATGACAACGGGTGGCAAGAATTTTTGGGAGATTTTTTTTTTGTATTGCTTGTTAAACAATGTTTTTCTCTGAGGAATTGTACTACTATAAACTAAAACCTTTTTAGATTTTTTTTTTGCATACAGTATAGCTCAGTATTTGTATTATTTATTTGATCAAGTCTATTTTGCTCATCTTTATCCAGGGTGCCAATAGTTTTGGAGGTGACTGTACACAATGACTGGCCCTGGCAGATTGCTTTTATCTGTTGCAATAGTTTCGAGAAGAATGTTCATTCATAGCCAACATTCATGTTTCAAACATCGAAACAGATAATAACTGACACACTGGTATTTGCTGTCTAAACAATAGAATGTCTTAAAGGTACTCAACAAATTAAGGTTCGGCTTCCCTTTTTGGGCCCTAAATGTAGATTTACTACTTAAAGGCCTTTAGGGTCATGGCATTTTCATGAAAAAGATTGGTTATTTTCACCTACACAGGCTTTCATCATTGAAAATAAATGATTCAACATTCCGGTGTTGAAGTGTAGTTCATGTCCCATGGGTGACCTGGCCAAGGTTGAGATTGCTGGGGTGGGGTTTGGGACAGGAAACAACGTTGATAAGATGTGCTTTGATTTTTCCATCTGCAAATTGAAGACATTTCCTGGCTTGACTGGATCGCAAAGCTATAATGCTCACGCTGGATGCGTTTCCGCTTTCATCTCTGGAGACTTAAGCCACTTATCTACCATTAGTGATTTTACAGGAATGGAGAAGTTAATGTACCGTCATTCAATCTGAATGTGAAGATAAGCTCAGTTGGATTTTATCCACTTGGTATTAGATATGACTTGGTAGCAGTACTGTATTACCCAATGGAATTACTCCGTTGCTACGCCACACTTTCTTAGCCAGTCAATTAAATAAGCACCACCAATTTTACAATAGTATTTCAACTGTAGAATAGGAAGTGGTAAACGAAATCTAACCAGGGTAAAAGTTGTAGAATGTTGCAGATAGAAATGTCATGAATAGAGCTAACATTCCTTATTCAGAGATATATTTCTATCTTATTCAGAGAGACATATTTCTATCTTATTCAGAGACATATTTCTGAGAGTTCCACAAAGTTTGCCTACCGAACGTGTCCCAGGTGATTCCAGCGTGCCCTGCTCTTTCACCCCTGAGAAGTCTGGGTAACTCAGGTTTAGGCTACAGCCCCTCTGACAGCTGCAGGAAGTGGTTCTGCATTGCCCAGAGAGAGAGGAAGTGCACGTCTGACACCCTGCTGCACTAGGAGCAGGTGGCTGCAGGGCCCACAGACTAAATATAACCATGGTTACAGCACAGCATGGCTACACTACACGCAGGCTACAGGCTATTCTGGTCCAATAAATCAACATACAGTACCAGTCAAAAGTTTGGACACTCCTACTCATTCAAGGGTTTTCATTTATTTGTACTATTTTCTACATTGTAGAATAATAGTGAGGATATCAAAACTGTGAAATAACACATATGGAATCATGTAGTAACCACAAAAGTGTTAAACAAATCAAAATGTATTTGAGATTCTTCAAAGTAGCCACCATTTGCCTTGATGACAGCTTTGCACACGTTTGGCATTCTCTCAACCAGCTGCATGAGGTAGTCATGCATTTCAATTATCAGGTGTGCCTTGTTAAAAGTTAATTTGTGGAATTAATATGTTTCAGCCAATCAGTTGTGTTGTGACAAGGTAGGGGAGGTATACAGAAGATAGCCCTATTTGGTAAAAGACCAAGTCCATATTATGACAAGAACAGCTCAAATAAGCAAAGAGAAACAACAGTCCATCATTACTTCAAGACATGAAGGTCAGTCAATCGGGAAAATTTCAAGAACTTTTAAAGTTTCTTCAAGTGCTTATCGCAAAAACCATCAAGCGCTGTGATGAAACTGGCTCTCACGAGGACCGCCACAGGAAAGGAAGACCCAGAGTTACCTCTGCTGCAGAGGATAAGTTCATTAGAGTTAACTGCACCTCAGATTGCAGCCCAAATAAATGCTTCACAGAGTTCAAGTAACAGACACATCTCAACATCAACTGTTCAGAGGAGACTGCGTGAATCAGGCCTTCATAGTCAAATTGCTGCAAAGAAACAATGTAGAAAATAGTAGAAATAAAGAAAACCCCTTTAATGAGTAGGTGTGTCCAAACTTTTGACTGCTGCTGTACATCCTTGTGTTATTTTGAAGCGCAAACAGCTTGAATTTAAAAGAGACATAAGATGACCAAAGATATTCAAGTGTTCAAGTCATAGATGTCTGGAATAAGCATGAAATGAACAACATGAAAGTTATGTTATTGTTACTACCCTGTTATGGCTATGACCAACATAACTGAGTTTGCTCCTGGTACAGACACAACATTTCCTACCAACTGGTTTGTGAATTGTGAGGTATTTCATGCTTGTCCTGACAGGCCCAAAATATTTCACAGAGCTTATGGAGGAACAAAATAGTATATTTTGACTAGTTTCAACCTGGCTGCCCAAAAGTAGTCCGGAAATTGTTCCTTTCACGCAAAAATATATGAATATCTTGACATTTCAATGGGTTGGATTTTTTTCCCAGCTCTCACCCAATGTGATAATCTTCAATTCATAGCAGTACAGTAAGAGCAAACAACTTCACCTGAAGAACAAGTTAACACAAGTCTGATGCCCAGTCATAATCTTTATCCTCTGTATTTCAACCCATGATGTCACTCTCATTGTCTTTAGCCGGAAGTTTCCTGCTTGTTACATGAGTAGCTGTGTCCTTTGTGTTCCCTGGCTCCAGAGGGTGTGATCCCACTTACGTTGTTCTTTGCTGTTACTTCCTGTAATGTAGATTACTTCCTGCCCAAGGTGAAGACCCCGCCAGGCCTCATAGGCGAGGAGGCCGCCAATCTTCCCGCGCCACCACAACGGAACCCCCTAAGCAACTTTTCCATCAAACACCCTCTGATAGAGATACAGTAAGTGCCTCATCGTTTTTAGATGTTCCCGTCTTATCCCGTTAATTTGTGATTGAGGCATACGACTGGTTCTGTACAACATACGGCATGGGATACGTTGAAGTAGTTGACGTTGGACTTGATATTCATCGACTTTGTTGATTGTAGTCATTACAACTGTTTGTGGCTTTGTGACTACAGGTGCTTATTATCTGCTAACATGCCAAGATTTACTTAGTAGCAAAAGTGACTTTGAGATGAAAGTATTTTTTTTGCCTAGTAGTGGGTTTTCACTTTCAGTGCAGCTGGTATAGTTGTTTTGTTCAAAAGTGTGGGCCAGATTGATTGCATGTTAATGATGCTGCTGTGCGTGCGTGTTGGTGTGCATGGTTACGTTTGTGTGCGTGTGTTGCTCCTACAGGAACTCAGTGCACAGTCTGTTTTCCAAGCGGTCCTCCCTGGAGCGGAGTCGGAGTGTGTTCCATGTGGAGGTGCCTCTTCCCTGGAACCCACTGAACCCCTCAAAGACTCCCTCCCAGACAGCCCACAACAGGCTTGGTACGTCTCACACACAGCGCAGCTTCTGGAGATGTTCTCAATACACTGGTGTTCTACACTGGTGGCATACTTCTGCCCTCTGTTGGCAGCTGATTGAAGTCAGAAGGATCAGGTTTTCTCATTGTCTGATAACTATGTACAGTATTGTCATTTTTTCTTGACTAAACTAAAATACATTTTCCTTGACACTTTAGTGATTTGTCACAGTCCATAATAACCACAGAGCCATGCCCCCTTACACTCGTAGAAAAAAGGGTTCCAAACAGGGTTTTCGACTGTCCCCAAAGGAGAACCCTTTTTGGTTCCATGTGGAACTCTATGTGGAAAGGATTCTACCTGGAACCAAAAAGGGTTCTTCAAAGGGTCCTTCCATGGGGACAGCCAAAGGACACTTTTAGGTTCAAGATGGTACCTTTTTTCCCCAAGAGTGTATAGGTCCTAGGACTTCCGTTGACCCCCTGACCCCTACACCCCTGCTGCTGTTGGTGGACCCCAGGGACCAGCTCTCCCCTGTAGAGGGCAGGTCGTGCCCATTGCCGTCCCCATCCCCGAGGAGCAGGAAGAAGACGAGGGGAAGCTGTGCCACCATGCCTGCGGTGCTCCGGGAAGCTCCTTCAGAAAGCGCAGACAGGACGACCTGCCTCCAGCACGAGAAGCACATACTGGATGAGGACGTCAAGGCCCAGAAGGTTAGAGCTAAGACCAAAGTTCATCAATCACACTAGTAAGCAGTGTCTTCTGATATGAGTAGCAGCTCCATTAAATTGAATTTGTATTCCCACCCTGCTCCTGCATCCTATCCTCTTATTTCTCACCCTTCCCCCATCCAGGAACTGGTGTGGCTCCTACACAAGGCCCTGGAGGTGGCTCAGCTGGAGAAGCGGACGTGCACAGAGTTCCTGGCGGCCGAGGGCGAGCAGGAGCGCCTGGAGCTGCTGAGGCACTACGAGCGTCACGCCGCTGACCTACGAGGCCGCTTGTTGGAGCTGAAGGCCGAGGGGGAAGACCTGAGAACGAGCCTAGCCCAGAGGGACGCCCACGTGGCCGAGCTGCAGGAGAACGTGACCCTGATGAGGAAGAAGAACCACGCAAAACAGGAAGTGAGGCTCAGACAGGAAGGGTCAGCTAGGGAAGGATTAGAATAGGCATGTCGTCATCATTATCCTGAAAGGATTGGATAGGTGGTTTTAAGCAATACGGTGAAATTCCAAGTAACCAATCAGAATGCAAAGTAGGGGTAGATCTAGGGGTTGATTTGGGATTCGAGGGTCTATTCTATTCTATTTTGTTCCCAGTGTAGCTCTACACTTCCTGATCTAATCTAGAGATTTACGATATCATTGTCTCTTGATATCATTCCAGGTGATCCTGAAGCTGTTAGAGAAGGTGTCAGCCTGCTTGGCCGACCCTACACGCACAGTGTCCACCACCAACGGCCTGGAGGCCCAGACCTTCCGCCAGTTAAATGAGGACACAGAGAACCTCAAGGTTGGTTTGTGGTTTGATCGGTCGACCATCAGAGTGAAGTCCGGCCTCAAGACCCAGACCAGAACCATAGAGTCTTTTGAAGTAGATTATGTTGGTAGTCCAAATCTGAAGCATTTTCTTTCTTTGCTTCTTTAAATACCCGTACCCTGTCCTTCCTAGCTCTCTATTCATCTTGTTGACAGGATGATATTGAGGCCTACAAGATCCAGAACAAGTTCCTGAACTCTGAGATCTACCAGTTGACCAAGCTATGGCTCAACAGTTCCGAGCAGGAGAAAAGCCTTATGGTGAAGGTAGGCCTGCCTAGTCACTATGTGGGCTATTCAGTGGCAAATACAGTACCAGTCAAACGTTTGGACACACCTACTCATTCAAGGGTTTTTCTTTATTTGTACTATTTTCTACATTGTAGAATAGTAGTGAAGACATCAAAACTATGAAATAACACATATGGAATCATGTAGTAACCATATATTTGAGATTCTTCAAAGTAGCCACCCTTTGCCTTGATGACAGCTTTGCCTACTCTTGGCATTCTCTCAAGTAGCTTCACCTGGAATGCTTTTCCAACAGTCTTGAAGGAGTTCCCACATATGCTGAGCACTTGTTGGCGGCTTTTCCTTCACTCTGCGGTCCAACTCATCCCAAACCATCTCAATTAGGTTGAGGTCGGGTGATTGTGGAGGCCAGGTCATCTAATGCAGCACTCCATCACTCTCATTCTTGGTCAAATAGCCCTTACACAGCTTGGAGGTGTGTTGGGTCATTGTCTTGTTGAAAAACAAATGATAGTCCCAATAAGCGCAAACCAGATGATGTGGCGTATCGCTGCAGAATGCTGTGGTAGCCATGCTGGCCTTGAATTCTAAATAAATCCCTGACAGTGTCACCAGCAAAGCACCCACACACCATCACATCTCCTCCTCTATGCTTCACGGTGGTAACCACACATGCGGAGGTCATCCGTTCACCTACTCTACGTCTCACAAAGACACGACGGTTGGAACCAAAAATCTCAAATTTGGACACAGACCAAAGGACAGATTTCCACCGGTCTAATGTCCATTGCTCGTGTTTCTTGGCCCAAGCGAGTCTTCTTCTTATTGGTGTCCTTTAGTAGTGTTTTTTTGCAGCAATTCGACCACGAAGGCCTGATTGAAATAGTCTCCTCTGAACAGTGGATGTTGAGATGTGTCTGCTACTTGAACTCTGTGAAGAATTTATAATTGGCTGAAATCTGAGGCTGGTAACTCTCATGAACTTATCCTCTGCAGCAGATGTAACTCTGGGTCTTCCATTCCTGTGGCGGTCCTAATGAGAGCCAGCTTCATCATAGCGCTTGATGGTTTTTGTGACTGCACTTGAAGAAACTTTAAAAGTTCTTGAAATATTCCAGATTGACTGACCTTCATGTCTTAAAGTAATGATGGGCTTTTGTTTCTCTTTGCTTATTTGAGCTGTTCTTGCCATAATATGGACTTGGTCTTTTACCAAATAGGGCTATCTTCTGTATACCACCCCTACCATGTCACAACACAACTGATTGGCTCAAATGCATTAAGAAGGAAAGAAATTCCACAAATTAACAAGGCACACCTTTTAATTGAAATGCATTCCAGTTGACTACCTCATGGAGCTAGTTGAGAGAATGCCAAGAGCGTGCAAAGCTGTCATCAAGGGAAAGGGTGGCTACTTTGAAGAATCTCAAAAATGAAATATATTTGGATTTGTTTAGCACTTTCTGGTTACTGTGTTATTTCACTATTATTCTACAATGTAGAAAAAAATAAATAAATAAATAAATAAATAAATAATAAATCAAAATAAAAGTGGAAGAGGGTTAGAGTGGATTGTGGTTAGTGTGAAACACTCATGGCCACTAGAGTTGATTGAATTTGGACCTTAGTCTTCATTAGGGGGCGCTTATTTTGTGTTGCAGTGTGCATACCTGGAGGCTCGTAACTGTCAGATAGAGAGTCGTTATCTGGGCGTATTGGGGAAGCTGCAGGAGAACAAGGTTCTAGAACCGGGCCAGCGGGAGGCTGTGAGGAAACTACAAGGAGAGGACCCACTACAGGGAGACCTGAATGACGTGCTCAAACTCAACCCTGTCAGGTAACAGGGGCTCAATAGTCTAAAATGGCTTCCTTCTTTGTCTCCTTGTCTCCTCTGCTTCACTACACTGACAGATGACAGGACTGGATTGTTGTTCACCATGCTGCTTTCAGCTGTCATGTCCTGTGATAATTAACAATGAGATATAAGAGAGAGACCATACATTAAATCAACAACACAGTCAGTCAATGAGTGAACATTTTTATATCATCAAAACCATTGATCTTTTTCTTTTGGCTGTCCCTCAGGGAGCACGACGAGTACGGCTTCAAGATCATCCCAGACTACGAGGTGGAGGACATAAAACTGCTGGCCAAGATCCAGGCCCAGGAGATCCGCTCCCACAGCCTGCTGAGGCAGGAGGCCGGGGACAGACTCTTGCTGGGCCGCTGGGCTCAGTATCTGGGGGGCCGCCCGGCCGACAACCTCTGCCCCTCTTCGGAGCTCAAAAGCCTTCTGCGGGGCGGCGTGCCGTGCGAGTACCGCCCACGGGTGTGGCGCTGGGTGGTGAGGGTGCGCACACGCGCGCTATGGGAGCGCCACCCAGATCGCTACCAGCAGGTGGGTGGTATTGGATTAAGCAAGTTCACCTCCTTACAATGTAGCTCTCAATCGCTCAATCTACTGTACACTATCATTCAACAGTTTGGGGTCACTTAGAAATGTCCTTATTTTTTTAAGAAAAGCACTTTTTTGTCCATTAAAATAACATCAGATTGATCAGAAATACAGTGTAGACATTGTTAATGTTGTAAATGACTATTGTAGCTGGAAACAGCAGATTTTTTATGGAATATCTACATAGGCGTACAGAGGCCCATTATCAGCAACCATCACTCCTGTGTTCCAATGGCACGTTGTGTTAGCTAATCCAAGTTTATAATTTTAAAAGGCTAATTGATCATTAGAAAACCCTTTTGCAATTATGTTAGCACAGCTGAAATCTGTTGTGCTGATTAAAGAAGCAATAAAACTGGCCTTTAGACTAGTTGAGTATCTGGAGCATCAGCATTTGTGGGTTTGATTACAGGCTCAAAATGGCCAGAAACAAAGAACTTTCTTCTGAAACTCATCAGTCTATTCTTGTTCTGAGAAATGAAGGCTATTCCATGCGAGAAATTGCCTAGAAACTGAAGATCACTGTGTACTACTCCCTTCACAGAACAGCGCAAACTGGCTCTAACCAGAATAGAAAGAGGAGTGGGAGGACCCGGTGCACAACTGAGCAAGAGGACAAGCGCATTAATTGCAAAAGGGTTTACTAATGATCAATTAGCCTTTTAAAATTATAAACTTGGATTAGCTAACACAACATGTCATTGGAACACAGGAGTGATGGTTGCTGATAATGGGACTCCTACGCCTATGTAGATATTCCACAAAGAAATCAGCCGTTTCCAACTACAATAGTCATTTGCAACACTAACAATGTCTACACTGTATTTCTGATCAATTTGATGTTATTTTAATAGACAACTTTTTTTCTTTCAAAAATAAGGACATTTCTAAGTGACCCTAAACTTTTGAACGGTAGTGTGTCTCAGTATACAGCATCTACAGTGCATTTGGAACCCCTTCCCTTTTTCCACATTTTGTTACATTTTGTTACTTTACAGCCTTATTCTAAAATGTAATAAATAAAATAAAAAATCCTCATCAATCTACACACAATACTGCATAATGACAAGCGAAAAGTTTTTTTCAAAAAACAGAAGTATCTTACACAAGTATTCAGACCCTTTGCTATGAGATTCGAAATTGAGCTTAGGTGCATCCTGTTTCCATTAATCATCCTTGAGATGTTTATACAACTTGATTGGTGTGCACCCGTGGTCAATTCTATTGATTTGACATGATTTGGAAAGGCACACACCTGTCTATGTAAGGTACCATAGAGCAAAAGCCAAGCCATGAGGTCGAAGGTATTGTCCATAGAGCTCCGAGACCGAATTGTGTTGAGACACAGATCTGGGGAAGGGTACCAAAACATTTCTGCAGCATTGAAGGTCCCCAAGAGCCTCCCATCATTCTTAAATGGAAGAAGTTTGGAACCAACAAGACTTGGCCGCCCTGCCAAACTGAGCAAACCGGGGGAAAGGGCCATGCTCAGGGAGGTGACCAAGAACTCGGTGGTCACTCTGACAGAGCTCCATAGTTCCTCTGTGGAGATGGGAGAACCTTCCAGAAGGACACCGATCTCTGCAGCACTCCACCAATCAGGTCTTTATGGTAGCGTGGCCAGACTCTTCAGTAAAAGACACATGACAGCCAACTTAGAGTTTGCCAAAATGTAATGAAAACCTGCTCCAAAGCACTCGGGACCTCAGACTGGGGTGAAGGTTCACCTTCCAACATGACAACGACTCTAAGCACACAGCCAGGACAACGCAGGAATGGCTTCGGGACAAGTCTCTGAATGTCCTTGAGTGGCCCAGCCTGAGCCCGGACTTGAACCTGATGGAACATCTCTGGAGAGACCTGAAAATAGCTGTGCAGCGATGCTCCCCATCCAATCGGACAGAGCTTGAGAGGATCTGCAGAGAAGAATGCAAGAAACTCCCCAAATACAGGTGTGCCAAGCTTGTATCGTGATACCCAAGAAGACTCTATGCTCTGTAATCGCTTCCAAAGATGCTTCAACAAAGTACTGAGTAAAGGGTCTGAATACTTTATGTAAATGTTATATATTTTTTTATACATTCTAAAAAACCTGTTTTTGCTTTGTTGTTATGGGGTATTGTGTGTAGATTGAGGATTTAAAATATTTAAAAAATAAATTTTTAGATCAAGGCTGTAACATAACAACATTTGAAAAAAGTTGAGGGGTTCTGAATACTTTTAGAATGGACTGTATATCTGTCTGTCCATCTTTCCATCCACCTACATGAAATCCGTCCGTTATTGTTGTAGCTGTGCCAGAAGAGCCTTACATCGCCCCACCAGGCCTCCAGACAGATCCAGTTGGACCTGTACCGCACTCTCACCACCAATCAGCACTTCTCCTCACCCTCCAGCCCCGCCCTGCAGCAGCTCCAACGAATCCTGCTGGCCTTCTCCTGGCAAAACCCCACCATCGGCTACTGCCAGGGCCTCAACAGGTGCACAAGACTACCTATATTAGTCAGCAGTGTGCTGAATAAAATATAAAAAACAAGAAATACTGCCATCTAATGGACAAAGTTGTAAATTGATATATATATATATATATATATAGTGCCGACTCCAAAACAATTACCTACACAATGTTCTCAGCTTAATGAATGCCTGACGAAGACAATTATATTTTTGTGAAAATATAATTGTCTTGTCTAAAACATACATTTTCTTCTATCTGCCTACTCAGGGCAGGCTATACATATACAAAACAAGCTTTCACAGACCTCAAAACGATCTCTACAGAATATGGGATGCCGTGTGGCTCAGTTGGTTGAGCATGGTGCTTGCAACACCATGGTTGTGGGTTCGATTCCCATGGAGAACCAGTAAGGGGGAAAAAAGTATGAAAATGTGTGCTCTGGAAAAGAGCCTCTGCTAAATTACTAAAATGTCAAATGAATGACCAAGGACAACTGTGACGTTGGCCACTCCTTCTCCCTTCAGGCTGGCAGCCATAGCTCTCCTGGTGCTGGAGAGTGAGCAGGATGCCTTCTGGTGTCTAGTAGCTGTGGTGGAGGCCATCATGCCCCAGGACTACTACACCAAAACGCTCATATCCTCGCAGGTAATGATTCGGCTCCAAGGATATATGTTTTTAAACAACGGCATAGATGCGTAGCATTAATGGTATCGAGATCTACAGTTCTGTAAGTTCTCCACTGTAGTAAAAAATGTACAACATTATGGGAAGTTGTGGTTTTAACTGATTTTAGTTCATTTTAGTTCTGCATCTGTTCCAAAACATGGAACTGAATAGCGCATAGTTTAATGAACGATGTAATGCATTCAAGATTTGTCACATGTCAATATCGGTTAACGCCGTCTGCTGGTGGGACGTGGTGTGTGTGTGTGGATGTTGCAGGCAGACCAGTGTGTGCTAAAGGACTTCATGGCTGAGAAGATACCCCGGCTGGCGGCTCACTTTGAGGAGCATAGCGTGGACGTGTCCCTCATCACTTTCAACTGGTTCCTCGTGGTGTTCGTAGAGAGCCTGCCCAGCGATATCCTCCTGCGAGTGTGGGACGCCTTCCTCTATGAGGGTACCAAGGTACCCCACCTGAGAGAGACTAGAGCCTGGACTGGAAACATGTAAACAGCCCCTAGCCCAGGGACATTCAAATTTGGGCCTCGATGACTGACCTGGTATAAAATTAGTAGTAGTAGTAAATAAACCACTTCTAATGTAAACATGCGTGCATGTTTTTTGTGCAGGTGATATTTCGGTATGCCCTGGCTCTGTTCAAGTACAAAGAGGAGGACATCTTGAAGATCCATGACAGCGTGGAGATCTACCAATACCTGCGCTTCTTTGCCAAGACCATCTCTGACGGCAGGTGAGGGGGCCACAAAAATCATCGAAGGTCAAAATGTGGAGGCAGTGTTATGAAAATATAGCACTATATTAGGTCAGTGTTTCTCTAGTGGGACAGGAACCACTATAGCAGGGGTCTTAAACTCCTGGAGGACTGGTGTGCATTTGTTTTGTTACAGCCAAGCCCAGCACTAACACACCTGATACACCCCTACGTGGATTTTGAACCATTCCACCAAACCATATTTAGCTTGTCATTTGTAACCCGTTAAGTTGTTCTATTATCTATATGGTTTGCGCTTTTTGTCCTGTACCTTCTGAGACCATTCTTTTTCTGGTGCCCTATTTAGTCAGTGTGTTAATGGCAGAGCAGACTGAGGAGCTATTTTTTTCCATAGGCCAAGACAGACATCACCATATATAATTCAGATAGCAGCAGTGACGGCAGAGCTATGGGCTCAACACTTGGGAGATAAGAGGCTATACAGCCAGATGAGTGCATTGAGGGCACTATTCACCACAGTCTGTCTCTTATCTCCAAACAAATAGTAGATGAGATACCAGGGCTGTGTTTACAAAGGCAGCCCAATTGATTCATTTTTCATTAATTGGTCTTTTGATGTGAAAAGATCAGATGTGATTAGTGGAAAAAATATCAGAATTGGGCTGCCTGTATAGACATAGCCAGGATGACTTACTCGGCATCACTTTTTCAGAAACTCCTGTCCGACCAATGCATGCATGTACAACCACACAGAGATGGAGCTATTGCTCATGTAAGTGACTCTGTATAAGAGTGTCTGCTAAATGACAAAAAGGTCCATTAGAGACCTAGGGTTAGCTCAATACAGCTTGTTCATTTTTATTTATTTAGCCATGCAGCATATAGATTCATTCTACTGTATGGAAATAAGCAGGTTGAGTAATATTGGGCTTGTCCAATAGGAAGCTGACCAACATTGCCTTCAGTGACATGAACCCGTTCCCCATGAAGCTGTTGAGGAACCGGCGTGCGCTGCATCTGGAGCGCCTGCAGGGGGAGCTCAGAGAGCTGGAGGCCCAGCAGAGAGAGTTTGTCACAGAGAGCGCACAGCGCAAGGACTTGGACACTATACTGGTCAGCGAGGACGATGAGGAGCTGTAGTGACCATTAGGGACTCTGGACAGAGAGGGATGGTGATGAATCCTGTGGACTTACTAGGCAACGGGTTTGAAATGCCACCTTGTAGAACAGCGTTTCTCAAACTCAGTCCTGGGGCCCGTTTTGCACTAGCACTACACAGCTGATTCAAATAATCAAAGCTTGATGACGAGTTGGTTATTTGAATCAGCTGTGCAGTGCTCGGGCAAAAACCAAAACGTGTATCCTTTGGGGCCCACGGGACTGAGTTTGGGTAACGCTGTTGTAGACTACGGAAGGGCCATCTTGTTAGTGGCCCAGCTGGTACAGATTTGACCCAGGATACATTTGTTTTATGCCTTTAAGGTAAATAATGTCAGTTATGGTCAAGAACACTAAACCTGACCAACCATATTCTCACTGAATCATTATTAGTATTTACTGTATATGCACTGCCAAAGGGAATTAATGCCAAAGACAATTTACTACAGTAGGTATTTCAAACTATGGTCATGTAGAGTTTTATACATTTCAATTGCATATTTTGTCATGAACTTTGTAGCTACACAAGTGTTATGAAATGTAATATCATGTATAATTTTAAATGGTATATAACTGCCCTATGTGCCCAAAAGTATGTGGATTCAACTATTTCAGCCACACCTGTATAAAATCAAAAACACCGCCATGCAATCTCTATAGACAAACATTGGCAGTAGAATGGCCTTACTGAAGAGCTCAGTGATGTTCTACATGGCACCGTCATAGGATGCCACCTTTCCAACAAGTCAGTTCGTCAAATTTCTGCCCCAGGTCAACCGTAAGTGCTGTTATTGTGAAGTGCAACCCTCACTACCGGAGTTCCAAACTGCCTCTGGAAGCAACAAGAACTGTTCGTCGGGATCTTCATGAAATGACTTTCCATAGCCGAGCAGCCGCACACAAGCCTAAGATCACCATGCGCAATGCCCAGCATCAGCTGGAGTGATGCAAGGCTCGCCACCAGACAACACATTCTCTAGAGTGATAAATCAGGCTTCACCATCTGGCAGTCCGATGGCTGCCAGGAGAACACGACATGCCCAAATACATAGTGTCAACTGTAAAGTTTGGTGGATGAATAATGGCCTAGGGCTCTTTTTCATGAGTCGGGCTAGGCCCCTTAGTTCCAGTGAAGGGAAATCTTAACTCTACAGCATTAACACTTACATTCTAGATGATTCTGTACTTCCAACTTAGTGGAAATAGTTTGGGGGAAGGCCTTTTCCTGTTTCAGCATGTCAATGCCCCCGTGCACAAAGCGAGGTCCATACAGAAATGTTTGTCAAGATCGGTGTGGAAGAACTAGACTGGCCTGCACAGAGCCCGGACCTCAACCCCATCTAACACCTTTGGGATGAATTGGAATACCGACTGCGAGCCATGCTTAATTGCCCAACATCAGCGCCGACCTCACTAATGCTCGTGGCTGAATGGAAGCAAGTCTCCGCAGCAATGTTTTAACATCTAGTGTAAAAGCTTTCCTAGAAGAGTAGAGGCTGTTATAGCAGCATATCAATCAAAGATGTTCGACGAGCAGGTGTCCACATACGACATGGCCAAAAGTATGTGTACAGTACAATTAAGACAGTGAACGACAAGTGTACATTTCCCAATTTATTACCTTTATCTTTAACAAATATACATAAATAATAAATATAAAAATCAAACATTGTCCAATGTTAAACAACCTTACCGCAGAGAAGTAGCTAAAAGCTAGTGTTTACCAGACAATTAAACTGATGTGTTGCCTATTCATAACAGTATCTGTTTCTAGGAATTGCCCATTCTTGTGACAAGAATAGACGCGCAGTTTGTTTCCAAGAACGAAGAAGAGGTTGACTCATCTCGAAAAACAGTGGCTTTGTTGCGGAGTAAAGCTATTGTTCTATCAGTAAAGTCAGTGTTAAGTCACGTGGATCTAATGCCGTAATATTCACACCCAACATATTGATGGCCCGCTCTAAAAAGGGAGCGAGAATAAAACCGGGACGGAAAACATGCAGGATGTTTATGGTCCATCGTTTTGAGTAGCTACTGGCTTTAACAATACTGGCTATTCCAAGTAGTAGGGCTTTCCTACGCGCGGCAATAGAAGCTGGCGAATCAAGCATCGTGTCTCCGCTGTTGGCGGAGCAGCTTGCTTTACAGGCGAATAAAAATGTTTGAAAGAAAAATAAACCATAACTGAAAATGAACACACCATCAGTGTTCCCCCATTTTGCACAACAACGTCTCTGTCCAAGTTGTCAGTGTTTGAGTTTCCTATTGTGTGCGTCGACTGGTCGAGTTTGGCAAACAGAACAGCGTGGGTTATGACTGGTAGTGCCCGATGTAATGTGTCCCTAGGGCATAAGCTTTGTCTTCTATAATGGACACATACCCAGATAATTGCAGAGTTATCAGTAGTATGCCCTGTGTCATAAGTGGATTCATTGATTGCACTAGGCGTCTTTTAGGGCAAGTTTGCTCACTTGGGAAAGTTCTGTCCTCTGAAAAAGCTCTAAATTGTACTGACTGACCAAGCTAGACATTTAACTATTTTAACAGATATCTTAAATTGATCTGTGTTGAATTGAATACCACTAATTCTTAACATGCTTTGCGCATTAGATTTCTGTGGCAAGGACAATTCGGTTTGACCTTTACATGCATGCTCTTAATATTTCCTGGGCAAAATCCTAGTGTATACCCAGAGAAAAGCTTACCAAAATACTTTAGTTTTCCTATCTTGAAACATTGTTTTTGTGAAGGACGGCTGGCGCTTGTTCGCTCACACGAGGCTGAAAATGAAAGGTTGTGTGAACAGTCACAGCCACCTCTCCTTTCAACAACATTGAAAATATCCACCAGGATCACTTAATTTCAGAATACTATTCAGTCTTGTCAACACATTAAACTCCAATTACAAAATAACGGCATACATCATAATGTGCAATTCATACCATTCTGAACCCCTTCACATAAACAAAAAAGGTAGCATTTTCTGACTTATATCAATCAAAAAAAGGGGGGGGGGGACAGTTCAGTCGTGTCGATGGATTCAGTGCTCTGGGTATCAAATACACAAATCTACTGCAAAAAGAAGAGGGGACTTTAAGGCTTACAGCACTTCTACCCCCATTATACACTTATGGGAGTCACATTACTAACCAATAACATAGTGGGCGCAGCCTATGGAACCGGTTAAGGCAAAGTGCGAGTTTGTGTCCCCCTCACCTAACATCACAGAGATGCTATCGCTATGCCAGGACCGTTTGTTTTGAAAAACTGTAGTGCAAGTAGGAAGACATTTTTGTAGTGGTAAATACTGACGGTGTTGCGTTATTGCTTGAGGGCTACAAAGTCTGAGTTTGCTTTCTACTGAGACTTCCCACAACAGTGGAAGAGGACTCCAATTAGGTCAAATGTCCATCGATCCAAATAAAGACTGACTGGTTTGATGAATAAACCAAGTGAATCAATAGACTAGGGCACAATTGGTTGAGTTCTAAGAAAAGCAACAGACTTTGCAGCCTTCTGGATTGTTCTGTTAATGTAATGTCCAATTCAAAGAAATGAACCCTTCGTACCTAGTAGGTACACTAGTGAAGTGTAGCATAGCCAGATCAGGGCCAAACATAAAGACAATTCAGAGTTTGCTATTCTGTTCCTCTGAAATAGACTACATTTTCTTTGTATCATGTTTATTTAGACCTGTAGGCTATATTAAATAGATGTATACTTTTTTAAAATGTTGATGTTCCAAAGGACTGCATCAGTGGCTTGTAGGCTATGCATGGAAGCCAGGAGATGCTAAACATGTTCATGTTAATTAACGGTCAATTACCATGAGACCAGCTGACAATTTCATGACCGCCGCAGCCCTAGTCCCAACACCTAGAAACTTCTCATGGTCCCTTGTATATCTAAGAAGAAGTGTCTAGGTATAAGGGGGATACACTTCCAATCGGCAGTAACTTTGTCTCCGAGTCCCTCCAGACCATGGGAACTAGAAGTAGTCTTCCCCCTGCTGTTACACACAGATGTATGATGCCTCCTCTGTTTCTGTACATCTCAAAAATGTAAGAAAAATAATCAATCACAGCCAGCCTTGGGGGACCTTTCAGAAGTATGCTGCAATCTGGTAAAAATACACCTACTTTAAAAACAACTTTTATATGGCGCACAATTCAAATGCAAACGTGAGTCTAACGTACTTAAGTTTCAGTGGTTGATTAAAAACACACATCTAAGTGCTATATCATTGCATGACAAATGTCCAACCCAAAGTGTTTCAATACATTTTAGTACTGTGTTCGACTAGATGGCAATCATTTTTTTAGTCTTATAAAAAAGGACATCACTACAAAAAATGCATCAGCCTTTTAAAATATGCAGGGCTTCAATATAAAGTGCTTCATTACATAGTGTTTTTTTTTTTTTTTTTTTTTTTACAGTTTCTTATTAAAATATTGTATTCCCTGGAGTGAAACCATAGTAAACATGTTACACATTGGTAAAAATAAACATTTTGGAATGTCTTTTTAAAAAGTTCCATTAGTTGATTTTGGTCAAGCTGAACTTGTTCCTGGAGCCTGGAAAGCAAAGTTATTCAAGTGTTATTACTCCATTCACAGTATCGCATGCAGTCTTTAAAAAAATATGGAATGGGTGAAAAAAAGGGTTAGATCCATTTCCAAAATATTTTTTTTAAATGGACAAGTTACAGAAACTGGACACCATGCAGTGGAATGGTGAGGGGGTAAGGGGGTCCATCTTGTACCCTGAAGGCTGGACATTCAGAGGAGGGCTGAGGGAAACACCTGTGTATCCTTGTGTAAAAGCTGAATTTCTGCTGTTATCAACACTGATTGTGCATTATGACAAATACACATAGCTTATTACTTTAAACTATTGGGGGAGATACTACCTCTATAACTACCAAATTACAATATTAATTTTACCCATAATGCTAGCTGAGTGTATCTAGGAGATAAGGAAAGGCCAAATCTACAAGTAAACAGAGTTGGCAACTTCAGTAGCTCCTAACAGCTGTCTAAATAATTCCGGCAGGAAATCCAGTAGCACGGTACATTAGACGGGAAATATGAGTCATACATCTATCTCCCCATGGGTCCCTTTTAGCATTGCAGAATAAAAACTGTCCTCGTTGTTGCTCACTGCTGTTTACTTTGAGGGGGCAGACTGTTTATTTCATACGGTTCCTTTGTGTTCTTTCCCCCCCATCTTTCTAAGCTGACAGCTGATTATCTGCACTACCAGACATGTCCTTCTCTACCAAAAAGCACCATGGAGATGAAAAGGCAGCAAAAAACAAACAAAATGTACACTTCAGGTTCAAGATAGCCAGGAGATGACAGGTGAGAAAAAAACTGAAAGGGATTGAATAGTTAGTAGAGATGAGGGTGAGGGGGATGCCGTGGTTGTGCATTAGATAGCATGCGTTAGCTAGCATGAGAAGACGGTTTAGTTGGCTTCGGTTGTGGCTGAGGCACGACAGCGGGGGAGGGTTTCTGGAGCAGCGTGGCGAAGAGGAAGAGTGTGGAGGTGGGCAGGTAGACGAAGAAGAAGAGGACCATGTCCTCAGTCAGGCAGAGGATCAAGGGGACCACGGTACTTTGCTCCCCCAGGGCCCAGTCCACCAGCACCCCTGCTAGGAGGTAATACACATGGAACTCCTGCAGCTCCTCCCACTCTCCCCCGCCTCCATCCAAGCCCCAGCCCACCGCCTCAGTTTCTCCGCCCAAGTCGCTGTCCCCTCCGCTCTCACTCACCATGGGCTTCATCTCCGCCCCCTCCACCGACACCACCTCAGTGGGCCGGCTCCGCCCTCGCTCCGCCACCCGCTCCAGCTTCCTGCTGTTTTCCACAAACTCCTGCAGGGGGTAATGGAAAGTAATGTCACATACCATGTGCGGAAACGCACCAGTGTCGGTTAATTTACCATAGGAATGCATTTCCTACATCATTAAACCACAGAATCCTTGGTACTTCAGTTTCAAAGCAAAAACCTATATTCCTAATGAGTGCCACATAAGTTGTGTATTGCAGCTTATATCATCCTAAACCTAACATTTCTAACTGGCCTATTTAACAAAATATATATATATATATATATCTGCTCAAAAAAATAAAGGGAACACTTAAACAACACAATGTAACTCCAAGTCAATCACACTTATGTGAAATCAAACTGTCCACTTAGGAAGCAACACTGATTGACAATACATTTCACATGCTGTTGTGTGCAAATGGAATAGACAACAGGTGGAAATTATAGGCAATTAGCAAGACACCCCCAATAAAGGAGTGGTTTTGCAGGCGGTGACCAGACCACTTCTCAGTTCCGATGCTTCCTGGCTGATGTTTTGGTCACTTTTGAATGCTGGTGGTGCTTTCACTCTAGTGGTAGCATGAGACGGAGTCTACAACCCACACAAGTGGCTCAGGTAGTGCAGCTCATCCAGGATGGTACATCAAAGCGAGCTGTGTCAAGAAGGTTTGCTTTGTCTGTCAGCGTAGTGTCCAGAGCACGGAGGTGCTACCAGGAGCCAGGCCAGTACATCAGGAGACGTGGAGGAGGCCGTAGGAGGGCAACAACCCAGCTGCAGGACCGCTACCTCCGCCTTCGTGCAAGGAGGAGCACTGCCAGAGCCCTGCAAAATGACCTCCAGCAGGCCACAAATGTGCGTGTCTGCTCAAACGGTCAGAAACAGACTCCATGAGGGTGGTATGAGGGCCCGACAACCACAGGTGGGGGTTGTGCTTACAGCCCAACACCGTGCAGGACGTTTGGCAAATTCGCCACTGGCGCACTGTGCTCTTCACAGATGAAAGCAGGTTCACACTGACCACATGTGACAGACGTGACAGTCTGGAGACGCCGTGGAGAACGTTCTGCTGCCTGCAACATCCTCCAGCATGACCGGTTTGACGGTGGGTCAGTCATGGTGTGGGGTGGCATTTCTTTGGGGGGCCGCACAGCCCTCCATTTGCTCGCCAGAGGTAGCCTGACTGCCATTAGGTACCGAGATGAGATCCTCAGACCCCTTGTGAGACCATATGCTGGTGCGGTTGGCCCTGGGTTCCTCCGAATGCAAGACAATGCTAGACCTCATGTGGCTGGAGTGTGTCAGCAGTTCCTGCAAGAGGAAGGCATTGATGCTATGGCCTGGCCCGCCCGTTCCCCAGACCTGAATCCAATTGAGCACATCATGTCTCGCTCTATCCACCAACGCCACGTTGCACCGCAGACTGTCCATTGATAATTTTTACGTGATTTTGTTGTCAGCACACTCAACTATATAAAGAAAAAAAGTATTTAATTCATTCAGATCTAGGATGTGTTATTTTAGTGTTCCCATACACATAATAAATATATATATATATAAATATATATATATATATATATATATATATGAGCTACTGCAGAGTCCCAAACAAAGAATATTTCCTTTCAGCTTCTACATTTTTTAACATCCATCCAGAAAACTCCAGTCAAGAAGGCTCCCTTCTGATTTCTCCCACTACCTCTCATTAAATGTTCAAGGTTGTGTGCTACATGAAACAAGCCACTTTGCATATTTTGTGAGTTTCTTTCCCCCCTGATATGCCTGACAAGTGTGCTGACAGCTCTCCCAAAAGAAGAGCTTAAGGTTACAGAAAAAAATAATTTCAATGCCACATTTTGAATACATGTTCATCCCTGGATTATTTTGAGTTGTAGGATAAATGGAGCATCCAAAGATGCATGTAGTGAGGGGGAAGATACAAAGATAAAAAACAGTGTGTTCAACAACTCAAATGAACAGTAGGACTCCACAACACTATAAAAAACATTTTGCATTGATAAACCTGACATGGACCAAAAATGGTTGAATACCGTTCTACTGTCATGAGAATTGCTCAATAAACAAAACCACACTCCTACATACATGTGCAAATAGATAAATATATATATTTTTTAAATCCCACCAGTATACCATATCTTCGCGTAGCTTACCATCAGGGCTTTGTCCATGTAGAACTCTCTGCCCGGTGTGCCATCATTGTATTTGGTGTCGATGGCGAAGCAGAGGAAGAGAACGTCCACCACAATCTCGAACATGGACAGGAAGCAGTGGGCCACCAGGAAGGCAAAGAGGCAGACGATGATGAGGGGGAGGACCCACTCTGCGTAGTCCCGCTGGTAGTTAAGCAGCAGTACACCGGCGAACGCTGTGGACGTCACGATCAGGATCTGACCGCACACACACAGAAAATATGCATCAGTGACATGATAATGACGACTGACTGCATTAGTTACATCCTGCATTAATACAAAAGTCAACCCCATTTTAAATCTTGAAACAGCTTCATTCTTAAATAGCCCATTGTAAAGGGGGACTCCCGAGTGGCACAGCGGTCTAAGGCACTGCATCGTAGTGGCGTCACTACAGACCCAGGTTCATTCCCAGGCTGTGTCACAATCGGCCGCGATCGGGAGTCCCATAGGGCGGCGCACAATTGACCCAGCATCATCCGGGTTAGGGGAGAGTTTGTCTGGGGGAGCTTTACTTGGCTCATTGCACTCTAGCGACTCCTTGTGGAGGGCCAGGTGCGTGTAGGCTGACCTCGGTTGTCAGTTGAACGCGTTTCCTCCGACACATTGGTGCGGCTGGCTTCTGGGTTAAGTGAGCGGGTCTTAAGCACGATTTGGCAGGTCATGTTTCAGAGGACGCATGACTCGACCTTTGCCTCCCCAAACCCGTTGGGGAGTTGTAGCGATGAGACAAGACTGAAAATGGGGGTAAAAAAAATTCCATTGTAAGTATAGGGATGAATGTCCACTACTCTGAATCCCTCCATTATCCCAGCAGCCCCCTCACCTTGCCAAGGAAAAGGACAAAGTCTCCAACAGCGTTGATGGCCGCAACCCTTAGAGCGTTCTCCACCAGGATCACAAAGGCGTCGCGCGCCGACGTACAGAAACTGGTACTGTTGATGGCTGTCGCCGCGTACGCATTCTACACACGGAGAGAGAGAGACTACAGTCACTACAGCGAACAAGCTGGATACAAAACATCTCTTCATCCATCATTATTTACAATGATCCAATTAGGGGGAAAGAAAGAGCGCCTACCTGATTCAAATAGTTGAGGCACTTCTCCAAACACCATAGGCAGCAGATACAGGTCTTCAACATGCAGCGAGCACATGCATTTTCCTGTGTGAGAGAGAGGTATACATTTGAAAAAATGTTCCCCGCAGAGCTCCAAATCTTGGTTGTCTTACATCTCAACGCCAAACCAAAAGAGAAGCAGACAGACCCAAAGTCAGATTGCCATGCCGAACTTTGCAGCGCTCTTTCAGAGAATCACTCAGGTAAAGTTACCTCCCCTCTCAGAGCTCTAATGTTAATTTATCCCTTCAATTCCGTGTGCTGCAGGGTGTCTCTCCATTGATCAAGTCAATGAACAACACTTGGGGCGTAACAACAAACAGCAGGCTAAGGACAAGACACTAGCTTACGTCACCCACCAAGGAGAATAAAGCAAAATACCTAGTCATTGTGTCTCATTTATGATCCAAACCAACAACCCTAAAAATCGCCAGCACCGTACCAAACCCAAACAGCTCTCTGAACCTAAAATACAGTTTAACTCTGCATAGGACTTTACAATAAAAATGTTCCCTCTATTTCCTTCTGTAAACTGTCCTAAACGGATCAACCGAAGATAGGCTTCATAAGTCATTATAGCCGATGCCATGTCACAACTGATGTGACACCACGGTCATGTTGGCATCGACTGCAATTTCAATCGATTGTTGACAAGCCAAAAAGCTAGCCTTGATTAGCTTGCACATCACTCAGGACAGCATTTTATTATTCTCCATACAATCAAATGAGAGACAGAAAGACAGAGGGAGATGGAAGAGAGAAAGAAGAGCGTAAACTGTGTGCGTTACCTTGCCCTTGAGCTGGTTGTGGACGTACATGAGGAAGAGGCGTGGGATCTTGACCAGGGTGATAATGAAGGAGCCCTTGGCCACAGTGCCCAGGTGGTACCTCATCAGCCTCAACGATGACGACAGGATGGGCGTCACCGGCAGCTTGTTCTTGTCCCTGAAATGGGGGGGTAGAGGGAGAGAGAATACCATAAACCACCCTCGTCACCACTCACTTCTCCGAGGCCTTTGACAAAAAAACACCAACCCGTGGCCATTGGACTGGGTGTCAGACCTGCCCCCTCACAGCGTGGTTCTGCCATTTTGTGACCGGCCGCAAACAGGTACACTACCGAGACAGCCTGTCAGACTGGCAGGAGCTGACGGAATGGGCCCTTATCATCCTTACGGTCATTGACTGCGCGTCCCTGGGTCATCAACAGTAGGTGGAAATATGTTGGCGATCTAAAATCTGGTCCACACGTGCACAACAGGTTACCTCAGCAGGCCCTGAACAAATTCGACACGTGGGCTCATTCAAGCAGAACGTCACTGAACCCTGCCAAGTGCAAGGTCCTATCAGTGTCCTTCACAAGAAATCCACCTGTCCCATGCCCTCTCCGGATCGAGGGCCAGAAGCCCAGTGTGTGATAGCGTGAACATTTTACAGGGGAACAGTACAGAAGGTCTTACAATGGAGCGAGCAGGTTGCTACTATTATAATGAAAAAACAACGTTTTCTCCTTTGACGCCTTAAGGTTCCATGTGCCACAGGAAGATCTGGTGAGCATTTACACAGGCTACATGCGCCACATCCTGGAGTATGCGGACCCTGCTTGGCACAGCTCACTGACCCAAGCCCACTCTGATGACCTGGAGTCATTCAGCAGATGCTCTTATCCAAAGAGACTTACATTCAGCAGCTACTCTTTCTGGGGTGTGCATAAGACGTACAAATACATGACAAGTACAGAACAGTTATAGACAAGAACAAAATATATTACATTAAATTAAAAATAGGAGCTATACACAAAACATTAAGACCACCTGCTCATTCCATGACAGACGGAGCAGGTGAAAGCTACGATCCCTTATTGATGACACTTCAAATCAGTGTAGATGAAAAATAAACAAAATAATGTAAGTGCCTTTGAACGGGAAACGGTCGGTGCCGAGCGCAATTGTTTGTGTCAGAACTGCAACGCTGCTGGGCTTTTCACGCTCAACAGTGTCCCGTGCGTTTCAAGAATGGTCCACCACCCAAAGAACATCCATCCAACTTGACAACTGTTGGAAGCATTGGAGTCCACATGAGCCAGTATCCCTGTTAAACGCTTTCGACACCTTGTGGAGTCCATGCCCCGACAAATTGAGGCTGTTCTGAGGGCAAAAGGGGAAGGCACTACTGCCTTCCCCTTTTGTGTAATTAGTTACAAAACAATAGAAATGCAATTGAGTACTGCTGTTGTTTGTCTGGCATCCAATAGTCCATTATCAGCTCTGTTGACCATGACAGCATTTTGCAGAGAAAAATTGGTTGAGGTACAGTATACTATTTAGGCTCGGAATGACGTGGCCCATTGTTTACCTGGCAACAACCACAAGAGCATTTCAAAGAGTGGTCAGTCAAAGTGAGCTCATATGAATATAATCTCCCTGCCCACTCAGCCTGTTCTTTCAGGCTTTCTGATAGCTAAAGAAATGAAAGGGTACAATTTCTTCAATTCTGAGCATTTTAATAGTGTTAAAATATGATGTTTGGTCATTCTATTTTTACTTGGACTGTGCAGGACCTTTAAGAATGCACGACATTTACTTTTTTTACGCTTATTTTTTTATTGCTCTTATCCATTAATATTTTGTATGCTCATGAATTTCAGTTTGTATTAACTACTAGGAGTGTGAGAAAAACAATCTTCAAAAAATAAATTAAGATAAATTAAGATAAATTAAATGAAGCGACAGTGAAAGGGGGGGCAGAGAGAAGTTTAAATTGACATTCCTGTTATTCTCTAATTTCAATATCTCTGATAAAAAAAAAATTAAAAAGGGAGGTATTTATGGGCTAAGCAAATTTTTGTGACAAGCGGACAATAAAATCAAATATTGTTACTAAGCATGATTATAGCCGATATCCTATCAAATAAACATACATTTGTACATAAATCATGAAAACATTTCTGAACCAGACCTTGTGAAGTAGTACGTGACCACAGCCCCAGCTACAGTCATCTGCTGGCAGGCCAGGATGAACTCACTGATCCAGATGAGGCCCACAGCGTGGTACCACGTCATGTACTGCAGAGGCCCAGTCAGCCGGAACTCTGTCAGACCAGTCTCCTCGTTCTGGACCGGATTCCCTGAGGGGGACATGTCAGACTCAGTCTAGTGGTCGGGACTAGTTTGGAAAAGTTCCTCAATAAGGCCAACCCAGTGAACTGAACCATACTAGTGCAGTGTCCTGTTGGAATGAATCACTTACCTATGTAAAGAGGTTTTCCCTCTCTCCTGTTTTCATTCCCATTCCCTCTCCTATTTATACCTCCCTTTTTCACTTCAAGCACATTCAAAAGAGGACCAATGCCCCTTTCCCCGTCCCGGACACCCTCCCTCACCGGTGGTCCCGAGGAAGAGCAGCACCAGACTCCAGTAGAACCAGAAGAGGAGCAGGGCCAGGAAGGTGCAGAAGGGCTGCAGGGTGAGCAGCGGCAGGTGGATGAACACCTTGCCGGCCACGTGGAACAGGGCGATGGTTAGCGCCACTCGCTTCCTCATGAACAGCATCAGCAGGAGAAGGATCACCTGAAGAGAGTGAATCAGAGGATGAGACAACAGAAGAGAGGAAGGGGATAATCAAGCAGACTATCAGAGGTAGAAAGAGAGGGAGAGAGATAAGGAGGGAAAAGGATGCAAGTGAATGAAGAGAAAAGAGCAAGGTTGGACATGGTAAGACGAGAGACCGGAAGACAAAGGATGAGAGAGCTAAAAACAAATGGAATACGGCCAAGAGGAGAGAGAGAAAGGAAGGTGAGAGTCAACAAGGAGAAGGAAAAATAAATAATACAATTTAAAAAAGTGGGCAGTGCCAGGAGTTTGAGATTAAAGCAGCACTAGACATTCATCCCAAAATGTCCCAACACTCCACCCACAACGTACAACACTTGGTGGCCCACAGTCTCCCTTTCACCCCAAACACTAACTGTACTCACTGTGAATACGGTGGCAGCGATGGCATACACCAGCAGCACCTGGGCATTGTCCCTGGACATCTCAGCTTCCTCCTTAGCATCTTCTGTCTCTTTCAATAGGGTCTTGTTGACAGTTAACCGGTAGTCTATGTACATCCACCACAGGATGCTTGTGCCCGCTACAGAAAAACAGACTGCTTTTAAGCTGCTGTATCATTGACAGATTGAACAGCTAGCTGCACACTGCTAAATGCAAAGAGGAACAGCCAAGAATTATCATAGAATGACTGTTAATTGCAAAACTATGTCATTGTTTTCAGTTCTCCTTGATTGATCAAAACCCTGGCCAGGAAGTAAGCCCAGGAGAGACAGGAAGTGAGCTCACCCAGAGAGCCCAGGACTACCGTGGCAGTGAAGATCCAGACCAGCACAGCAGAGATGTAGCGGATGATCACCATCAGGATCATGGAGAGCACTGCAGCACAACACAGGAAAAACAGCACTTAAACTAACCTTTAAAAAGACAGATCTAGTATCAGCTAACCCTGCCCTCGGCCTCAACCCTATCTTCATTGGAAGGATACAAAAAAAAAGAACAAAAAAAAAAAACTGGCCTTGAAACGACACATAGGAGAACTTTGTCCAACCCTAACCCACATGTACTCTGAAGGTGTCAGCTTCAACTCCCAAATGGACAAGTTCATGGCTCCCATGGCATGCCCTTTACCTCAAGCCTTCTTCCTCTCATTCCAAAGAGGGCCTACAGTCTCAAGGGAGAATCAAAAATGTGATGACATTGCTGTATTTTCCGCCCAGCGCTGTGTTTCTCCACCGTCCATGTCTGACCTACAGTAACTGCCTGTGTACTGACACATCATACCGATATGGAGGAATCAGCAGAACGCACTAGAGCAGGACAGATGGTTCCTATGCAGGCCTATTCTTACTGGCTCACATTAGGGAAGGCTCAGAGACTAGTGGGCCCCAGAAATACAATGAAGAGTCAGGTTATTCACTCTCACTGGGTTCAGAGACGGAGGCCCTGTCCAGAAACAACCCGTATCCCCTTGCCCTGGCTCTCCATCTGAAATAATTGGATAGGAATGGCAGTAGCTCAACCTTAACCCCGATTGGTGGAGATGTCACCATATTACTTATACCTATCCAGCCTCCCCCTGAGATACTGCTGACAACAAACGCCTGCAGATGAGGTCATCACCTAGTGCCAGCAGGCAGAGGCCCACGATGATCACCTTGCTGGCCATCACACCAGCGATCAGTCTGTGCAGCACGCTGTTGTCACTCACAAACGTCACCACAGCCTCAGCAAACTTGGCATAGCAGGAAATGTCCACCGGCGTGCAGCGGTTAAACACCGGGAGAGATTTGCTGTGGGATGGAGCGAAGTAGAGGTCAAATGTCACATGACCTGGGAGTTTCTCTAAAACAATCTCTGATCTACATGACTGGTTAAGTGAAAGTCCTTTAATGGGTCTGAATGAGAAGAGGAACGGAAGCGGTCTAAAACTAAATAACTAAATAAGTGATAGGGGAAAATAACCAATCAGTTAAATAAAATCTATTGATACTTTGAATCCAAGTATTGATGTAGTTTTTTGTTCCGCTAGGTAGTAGCACTAGTGATCTGTACCTGCATCAAAACTCTGGTATTTTTCATCCTATTGCTTGTTCTCCACCTTTTTAATTAGTGAGTACTCATTTCCATGACTGATCAAAACTCATTTTCTTATGCTCTCTCATCTCTCTGTAGCAGACATATAGTGAACAATATGTTTGGAACATTAAATCTCAGTACATATAGAATAGTGAAAAATCACATTACACATTGAAATGCACCCCTAATGTTAAGTCTTCCTACCTTGGTGGAACTGGAAGTTTGGGACATTTGTCAAACCTCTCTGGAAGGCTGGGATATTTGTGGCCGGCTAGCTCGTAGGAGCACAGCTCCGACCCTGAGTGAAAGAGAGACAAATATTATTTTAAAGTGCAGCCATAAAAACACACCAAGCAACACAAGGATCATTAAATGAAATTCAGTCTCCCCAAAAGTGATCAAAGTTATTGCACAATATCGTGTCTAGACCAAAATATCCTGATCCAGATTCCATAATTTCCCCTTTATGCAACTGAGCAGGTTATGCATAATGACGGATGAAATCACATTTCCTCAATCTCATTAACGGTGTTATGCTCACCGCCCCGGGAATTCAGAAACAGCCAGTCAAATCAGAACACAAGACCCCTTCAGACAGCAAAGTTACATAAACCCAGTCCAGTCTATCATGGGGGCATACATGGAGTGTGTGTGTCACGATAAGTATATACAGTACTGGCAGTAGACACACAAGCCTAGCTGAAGGACAGGCTAGGATGGCACAAACAATAGAACCCATACAGCAACGGGTGGAATTGTCCTTAATGGTGCCTTTGTTAATCTAGTTCTCTCTCCACATGTGCCAAGGTGCCCCCACTGTGCCAGACCGTGTGTGTGTGTGTGTGTATGAATGAAAGGACAGTATTAAGGGGTCGATGGCACACAGGGTCACGGTCATGTCACCGTTTGTGGAAAGTGTTTGTCGTTCCATAGGATGGCAGTGAGTCACTGTCAATGACGTGATGGATGACTGCAGTAATGATGACCTAGTAGCCTTCTGTTGATTGGGGAAGAGAAACACCAGCTCCTCATACCACTCTTTCCTAATGAGACAGTCTTGAGTTGATTGTATGCCTTCTCATTAAAGATTTGTGGTGCTAAAAAAAAACATATGGATGTGTGAGATTGTGATGACTAAAATAAATTCCATTTGTATCAAATCATGACATGCCCGCTACCGACAAGCAGATTTTCAAAATCAATACCTTGCATGTGTTGGGTTCCACAACATGACCAATAGAGTTACTGAGAGGAATAGAGAATCAGTGAATGGTTCAATATGCTGTCAGTCTTATGCTTTTGTGTGGTTTGACGGTAGAAAAGCGTAACGCTGACAGTGTTCACTCCGTTTCACTTGGGGCCCCCACTTTACTCACCGTTGTGCACGGCAAACCGCTTGAGGTCCTGGTATGTCTTCAGCTCTTCATCAGGACACACAGACACACACAGGGCCATGGACTTGATCTTCCTCTGCACTATGTCAATGTTACACGGGTCCAGGAAGAACACGTATCTAACGACAAAAAAAAAAGACAGATATGTTCTTTATCAACACCTACATAAGGAATGAGTAACAAGTGATGTGAGAATATCAGCAATTTGTTTATCTGATCTTTATCAATAAAATCCATTTCCCTCATCACCAACGTGAGGAATGAGTCACGAGAAAGAATGGAATGTGAAAATGTGGGCGTGGGAACGTGATATTGAGAGAGGAAAACAAAAGCCACAAAATGAACAGAAAAGTCCTGAAGCCTACACCTCCCCTCAATGTCCTGTTCGTTTTGGGGACAAAGCAAAGCACAATGCCTCCACAATACCTTATTCACCGAGAAATGATAAAAAATGGCACGAGACAAGAGAGCCGTTGGCTGCTGATGCTGTTGGAACTGGTCCATGGGACTTGGCAAGTGGAACAGAGAGAGAAAGGAACAAGGACATTTTTATAAGAGAATCCTTCACTGTAGTCCATCTATCTGGTGCTTTTATACACAACGCGGTGGGCACCTCACCTGCCCGCCCACACACACACACTCACACTTGCAGGAGCAATTGTCCTGGGTGTTGCACACAAAAGCTGAAAATGAACAAAATATACATAGACAAACATTACAATGCTGGGAGAATGAAGTCAGTAGTGTCTACATTGGTGAAGCCCAGTCTGTCTAGGCCAGTGTAATTACACTGGTCCAGACAAATGTCTCGGTCAGGCTAAAGTGAACGTAGTCCAAATGAACTGTTCTGGTGATTCATAAGCTGGCTCAGTGGTTTGCACTGCACGCATGCTGGTTGAAAGGAAGATCGATATGAAAATCAAGTCATACTGGATTGATCAGAATATTCGAGGGCAGTTTGACTTTGAGGTCAGTTCTTCCTAAAAGCTAAAGGTTAGGATCAGACTTGTATCAACTGATCCTGGATCATCAACCAGCAGCCATGGCCAGAAGAATAGGCCTACAGCATTGTACTGTTTACGTTTGGCCCCTGTCTTGTGAATGAGGAGCTGCTTAACAGTATTAGCCAAATAAACCCTGACCAGTAATCCCTTAAGCTCTGACTTTGTTGTCACTAATGATCGCATTATGTGACACTAGCCTATGCCTCGCACAGGTAGGTCATGTAAAAGGTTGCTGAGGGCAGGACTGAATACAGCACTGAACACAACCTCAACTGGGCCTACATTTAACCACCCCACCGATGATGCTAGACTTTTTTTTTTTTTTTTTTTTCGCCCACGGAATGGCAGAAACTGGCAGACAAACCATGTCTGACCACCACCAAGAAAGTAATACTTTATAGACCAATGCTGTGTTATTTTGTCTAATGACATGAAGAGAAGATCTACCAACAGATTATGAAGTGAGGAGGGGAAGCACAGAGCACGACCGAGAGAGTGAGAGAAACAGGACTGACAGCTGTGTAGTCCTTAATTGAATCCCATGATAGCTGCATTCTCAGCGGAGTTCGGCATCAGGTGGTTGCGCTTGAGGCGAGTGCCATCATTCAAAACTCACATCCTGTGCGTCCGATTGGGCAAGTGTGTGTGTGTGTGTGTGTGAGTTCTCTCCTGGTTATCAACCTTATCAAATCCCAAACTGACAAAATAGCCTTCTAATGAAACTCTTTTACACACACACACACACACACACACACACTGGGGCCAGCATTAATCCAGTGATCTCAGTCTACAGCGCCTGTCCATGTGTATGCACCCATCCTGGTATTCCTGTTCGAACCGGAAAATGCTATTTAAAAGCATGTAATACCAACTAAATACATCTGACATGAAAAATATGGACTGGAATCTAAGTTTGTTGTATTAGTCACAATTTAATCAACTCAAAGTTCTGTCAGTCACCACACCATTTCGTTGATGTAGCGCCGTGATAACCCGATTATTATTGTGGTGGCGAACAGGGAGCAGATTCTCAGCTAAACAAACAGAGAAAGAAACAGGCCTAGTAGCAGAGATTCAGTACCAAATCCCTGCAAATCTGACTAGCTAATCCCTTGCACTCACTTTTGTTACTGTAACATCATGGAACAATATTGAAAATGTATATTGCTTCGAGTGTGTGTCGGCATAACGCACCATCCGCTTTTGTTAACAGTGAGAAGTTTATATGCCTCTACCAGTGCCACAAAGCTGCAGTACCGTCAGAAAGTATTCACACCCCTGTACTTTTGGGGTCAACAATCAAGACAAAAATACTCTGTCAAAGTGGAAGAAAAATTCTAACATTTGTAGAATAATTGTATAATACACTAATATATCTTGATTAGATAAGCCCGAGTAAATACATGTTAGAAACACCTTTGGCAGCGATTACAGCTGTGAGTCTTTCTGGGTAAATATCGAAGGGCTTTCCACACCTGGATTGTACATTTGTCCATTATGGTTTTTCAAAATTCTTCAAGCGCTGTTAAATTGATTGTTGATCATTGCTAGGCAACCATTTTCATGTCTTACCATAGATTTATTTTGTAAATTTAAAGACAAAACTGTAACTCTGCCACAAAGGAACATTCACGGTCTACTTGATAAGCAATTCCAGTGTAGATTTGCCTTGTGTTTTAGGTTATTGTCCTGCTGAAAGGTGAATTCATCTCCCAGTGTCTGGTGGAAAGCAGACAAACAGGTTTTCCTCTAGGATTTTGCCTGTGCTTAGCTCCATTCTGTTTATTTATTATTTGTTTTTCATTGAAAAACTCTCCAGTCCTTAACAATTACAAGCATACCCATAGCATGATGCAGCCACCACTATACTTCAAAATATGGAGAGTGGTACTCAGTAATGCGTTTTCCCCAAACATAATGCTTTGTATCTTAATTGCTTTGCCACATTTTTTTTGCAGCAGTACCTTGTTGCAAACAGGATGCATGTTTTGGAATATTTTTATTCTGTATAGGCCTTCTACTTTTCACTGTCAATTAGGTTAGTATTGGGGAGTAACTACAATGTTGTAGAAATCTGTCGTTCCGCCCCTAAACAAGGAAGTTAACCCACTGTTCCTTGGCCGTCATTGAAAATAAGAATTTGTTCTTAACTGACTAGTTAAATAAAGGTAAAATGTTTAAAAAAATGTCTGCTTTTTTTTACCCAATAGGTGCCCTTCTTTGCGAGGCATTGGAAAACCTCCCTGGTCTTTGTGGTTGAAATTCTCTGCTCGACTGAGGGACCTTACAGATAATTGTATGTGGGGTACAGAGATGAGATGGTCATTCAAAATTCATGTTAAACACTATTGCACACAGTGAGTCCATGGAACCTGTGACTTGTTAAACATATTTTTACTCCTGAACGTTACGCTTGCCATACTAAAAGGGATCGAATACTTAGACTCAAGACATTTCAGCTCTTCATTTTTTATTAATTTGTAAAAAAAATAATATGTAAAACTGAATTCTACTTTGACATTATGGGGTATTGTGTGTAGGCCAGTGACCAACAAAATCTACACCTAATCAATTTTAAAATCAGGCTGTAACAATAAAATGTGGAAAAAGTCAATAGGTGTGAATACTTTCTGAAGGCACTGTAGTTTGGAGATTTGTGAATGTGAAATGGACCTTTTCTTCAGTAACTGCGTTGAGAGGTCGCTTGTAGTCTACACATGATAGTCAGCAATCCAATTCATAGAAGTTACACAACTAAGTGATGTTTTATAATGGAGACTTTACATTAAGTAGGCTAAATATGGTAGGCTGCTTGCATTGTGAAGACTGGTCTAATATATGAATGAAGCCAGAGAGTTGATATGTCCAATTCATGCAGCTTGTCACACCTGCATATCTTGTATTTTTGCATAAGTGCGGCATACATTGTTATGTTACTGGTCCACGAGTCTCGTCATTATTTTTCCCCGAGAATTGGGAAGGAGCTTGGACGGGTTCTACCGGGATACCGGTCACCTGTATTCAACCCTAGTGTGAGTCTCAGTCACATCAATAGGCCAACCTTGTCAAGGTGCTTTGATGAAGCATATCATTGTTGGCTAATGTGGTGATAATGGACCGGGGGAGCTAACCAGTGAGCCTGAAAAGGGTCATCAAGGGAAAAAGGATGTTGAATTTCTAAATAGTTCAGTCAATAAAGCCTCTATACATTTTTAAGGGCCTATCAATACACACACACTCACAGACTATTACCCAGGACTAGAGGTTTGAGGATGATTTCAAACTGGGCAGATTAGTGACTATCAAACTGGCATGCTAGTCACAGGGGTATCAATCAACACAATAGCCATGAACAACAAAGGGTCCAATATCCCTATAGCTATTCATTTCAAAATGGCCTTGCCCACAGGCATGTTTTTACACAACCCTACCACAAGGATCAAGAGCACACTACAAGTGAAATCAGCTTACTCATTGTTGATACAACTCTCCACTTTAAAATGGAACCGAAGACAGTTCAGCACACAAATTAACTGTGTGGGTGTTGTGCTCAAGTCAGCCAGTTTGTGGTTGTTCCAAAGGAAGAGGGAGCCGTGTCGTCATCGCCCCCCACCCTGCAAACTGCCACTGCTGCTGAAAAAAACCTCCTTGGGGAAAACACTGGTGAGACCGCGCCAAGTGTTGCGGAGACAAGGCGGTGTTGGCACCAGCCGACAGCAGATACAGAGCCGTAAACAACGATGTATGGAAAGAAAGCGAAAGAGAGAGAGATACAAATAAACAGAAATTGAGCAAAAGAGAGCGAGAAAGAAAAACAGATAGAGAGACAGACTCCCAGCCAATGATATCTGAAAGTGTTGGGTGACAGGGTCCTCCTTGTGTCAGCCAGAACCCTCTCCTGAAACGTCTTCCCCCGGTCACTTACTAACAGTCAAACTGATACCAAGCCAATTTCGTTCTCCACACCCTATGATTACGTCTGTAAACATTGGCAGCACCGCATCTGCATTTAGAATCTTTTAAGAACATTAAACAACACATAACATCCATAAACACATTAACATGGGTGTTCAATAGGAACTAGCATCATGCTTTCAAATGATGAACAATTCCATCTTCCATTCTTTCATCAGTCTATCCGAACGTTAAGGGGAAAAACATCAAGCCAAGCGATTTCAAAGCCATTAATATCTCTTTAGTGGCACAACCAAAATAAATAAATTACCCTCTGCTGATGACTCACAGGTCTGTACTACTAGCCAAGCACTAAGCACACAGTCAATCCAAAGGGGGGATGTAATCAGCCTGCCATGCAGATGAAGTGGGCTGAAATACCTGTGTTCCCAGAGGATGGCGTGTGCAGTAAGTACATACTATTCAGCGTGACAGAACGTCCTAATGCCTCTGCATATTTATTCAAGGTTTTATTTATGCTAGATTCCAATATATCAGTGGTAAAATAATTTAAATTTTGACATTTCTATTGAACCAATGAGCAACGGGGCAAAGCCATTTCTTAACATTTCTCAATAATGGCCTAGTTCACCCTAACATTTGAATTTGTAAACAGAGTGGTGGGTTTTGAAAAGGCACTGCCACTGAGCTAAAAGAGTGAAAGTTGGGCGAGAAAAAGATAGGAGAGAGTGGAGTAAGATTGAAAGATGAGCAGGAAAGTAAGACTCACTTTTTATCCGTCTGATCCAGTCCACTCAGTCGGACCCCTTCAATCTGCTCATTGCGCTGGCCGCAGGTGTTCCCGTAGCTGTCATATCCGAAGACCAGGCGGGCTGCGCCCCCTGTGGCAATGGTGAACCCAAAGATACTCCCCTGAAAGAAGCATTAAATGCTGCAAATTCAATACACTGTGTGTGCGTGACAGTGGAGTATGATTGTGTAAAAATGTATTGTTGACAGCTATAAAATGTAATGTACCATCCTGACTGTCTAACTGCGAAGCTTACGGATAGTTTAATGAAAAGCACCAACAGCCAAATCCTGCTGACCAAACTGTGTTTTTTAAAGTACACAGATTAAAATCACAGAAATTGAATTCTAATTAATGTGTCCATCTGTTACAACAGCTATTATTATTCTACTCTCCAAACTCCCAGACATTCTGGGAGAGGCACAGGGTCATCTGCCGTGCAGTGCCAGTGTCCCTGGAACTATTTAGGGTGTATTATGTGTCTTGCTTGAAAGACAAAACAGTAGGCAATGGAAACCATCTGAAATAAATTCCTACTTTTCCCTCCTTCGCCAGGACCGGGATTTGAAACAGCCAATTTCCAGCTAACTGACTACTGGTATCTAAAGCTACTCAGATGCAAAAAGCTTGAGTGGAAACATGGGCCATAACCTTGTTTTTTGTGTGTGTGTGTGTTTTACAACATCATTCTTCAAGTCACTCTTTACTCAGTTGTAGATTCAAACAAAAAGTTATATTGACTCTAAGTATAGGCTAGTAGGCACATGCCGTAGGAAATATAAAATATACTGATATTCCTAAATAACAGGCTTACATCGATGAAAACCCCTACTGTATGTAACAAGAAACACGTCATTCCATGTCTGTAATAGATAGTGCTGCATGATGTTAGCGTGTGTTTACAACATAAGAACAGTGAAAATGAATGGTAAATTGATCTATTCAGATTGGTTTGTTTGTTTCATAAATTTGAGCCATATGTTACCCATTCTCAAAAGTCAAAGTACTCTTCAATTTTACACTTCAGCAGGTGTTAATTGTCTGCATGCTTGTAGCAACCTGACACAGGTGATGTCCACAATCAGCTGGACATTTAAAAGAGTGTCATGACAAGTTAAACTACTTTCGTTTGTGAGCCTTATATTTATTGTGTTTTAACCTATATATGTATGTTTTTAACATTGCTCTTTGTTTGCAACAGTCAAATGAATTGGTCGTACTGGCTACTTACCATTCCGACACAGAAAACAGTAAATAAAAGGAACCACGGCAAATCCGTGCAACTTCGATCCTCCAAGGGTTTCCATTCTCTCTTTGTCCTCTGGAAAACAAAATACCAACACATCGGCAGAGCCACATTAGCAAATAGTCTATAGACGTCTTTGTCAATTCAAATCGTGACAATGTAGGCAACACAAATATTATTTCACATATGCCACAAAAAAATGTCCCTCAATGGAACGCGCCCCTTCTAGCAGTCACCGTGAATGTCATTAGGCCAAGTTCTGATTTCACTTTGACATCTAATTTTCGTAGATAAAGGCTATTTATGGCCGACTGTAAAGAAACGTTACACTTTGCGTTGAAAACAAACATTTAACCATACTCTCTCCTTCATTGTCGAGGCGCCGTTCAATAGCTTCAAATCTCGCACATTGCGAGAGGTGAGGTTTGTTTACAAGGCTAACGGTGCTCACGAGCTATTTATGGTATGCAAAACTGCTTTCAAACGGTAGCCTGTGCGAAATGTCGGTGGTAAATGCACTAGAAAACTATAAGACAAATTATTGTCCCATTATAATGGAAGCTACAGCCTATAGCCTAATATTTAATTTTCGGTTTCGATAATAATAGGGATTACACTAGCCTTCCCCGATGAACATAGCCTAGGCTTCTTATCTAATCTGACTGGGGTGGTGAGAATGGTCATTGGATGACAGCGGTCGCCACAATGTAGCCTAATCTCTGTTCCATTATGTTCAATTTGCAACATTAAAATAATTAATGCAACATAGGGGTGGAGGAAATCGGTATCTTACCTCTGTGCTACCGCAGCATCCCATTGCAGGACAGGGTTCGATTTTCGAATAGCTCAACGCTACAGCACAATAAAAACAATAACCCAAACTTGCAGGGAGTTAACGGTATTATGTTTACCCTGCATTAATTGCGTAGCGCCGATTTAAACGACCTGTAGATTAGAAAGGCGACACAAATGGTATGTTCCATCCGAAATGCATACTAATATCGGTCTCCTTCCTCCAGGTATAAGGGATTAATACTTTAGGATTTATCGCACCACACTTCCTGGGGGATTGTGCAGGTGCAGCCGGAAAAGGAATGTAGAGTCCATTCATCTCATTGCGCCTGCGCATTTGGCACCCGACTAGATAACAGGAGGATGGCGGGACGTTGGGCGGAGCGCGCGATTTCCAAACGCGCCACTTTTGTCGTTGTATTACCCGCCTTCTGTCCATCCACTGTGACCACACATGATGACGCACTGGTACATAACAGGCAATAAGACATGATGAAAACTGGAGATGTTGTGGGCCTAAAAAGACATGATGCACATATTATAATTGTAAATGGTTGTAGAATAACTAAGTGGGCATGTTCCAATAAAAAAATGTTGTGTCACGATTATCAAATTAAAATGAACACAATGGAATAACAATTGCTGCTCATCTAATTCCAAATTGGCTACAGTGAACAGTAGCCTAATAAACCCATAGCATACACATGAGTCTAATACATTTATGCGTTTATATCAGCGAAAAGATGATGCTCTAGCCTAAACTACTTGATCAATATTCTATCAACTGCCCATTTCGTTTTTGAAATATTAATTTATTGACAAACTCATAATCATAATTAAATGAGTACAGTAGACATACCTAAGGTGAATGCACCAATTTGTAAGTCGCTCTGGATAAGAGCGTCTGCTAAATGACTTAAATGTAAATGTAAATGTATTTCAATCTGAAAAAATAACCACAAATCACTTTTCCCAAAACGTTTCCTCAAAAGTTCCCCACAAAGATATATTAAGGCTTTTCCTCACTCTCATACGGTATCCAGGACTTATCTGCATGCTGTAGTCTGTCCCCAAATACGGGTTATGCACCTTTTTCCTGGGCCTCCCTTGCTGAGACCCGCTTGTTGGTCTTCTCTGTTCCATCTTCTAGGCTGTGTACAGCAATGGCAGGGAGATGGCAGTCTGAGGGCAAAAAAGGGGGCCTTTGTTCCATTGTTTTCTGTTGTACCAGGGAGAGAGTGAGTAGTGTGTGAGTGTGGGTGGGTGCGCGAGCGCGTATGCGCGTGCACGTGGTGTTTTTATTTGTAAGGCTGTAATGAGTGAGTTTGCATTATCAGCCTGTGGCACCCCTTTCTCAAATGTAGGGAGTGTAGAGGTGTGTGTGTCCTCATAACAAGTGAGTGCTTTGTTTTCCTTGTCCTTTTCGAATATCCTTCCATGTTTTAATCATCAACTATATGGCTACAATGCACCCGAAACATTTCTTAACAGATTAAGTGTTCTCTGTGTTTGTTTTAATGAAATGTACATCATTTAAATAGATTAACGTGCAACATTTGATGAGTTATCATTTTGTAGATGATTTCTCTTTGTACAATACAGTGATGAAGTAGTTTAATTTCTTTCCATTTTCGTTTCCACCACTAGAGAGCAGACACACCTTGTGAAAAACAGTTGGAGGAGTCAGCAAAGCAGTAGGGTTACCCAATCCCAGCAGCAAAAGGTCAAATGGATGGACAGGTCAAAGATTCAGTGTTGAAATTTCAGCCTGTTTTGGTGGGATGGAGTTTTGGCCTGCCTGCAGTAAAATAGTTAAAAGACCAATAAGAAAGAGAGTTCCAAACCTCTCTGCCAATAACAGCTAGTTTTACGTCTTCCCCTCCCCACTCTGACCACTCCCAGACAGTTGCTCTTTGCTAAGAAGATACTTTTGTTTCTGTTAGACCATTTACAATTAAAACAATCACAGTAAGGTACTTAATTTTTACCCAGAAATGATTTGATATTGAGATACAAATGGCTGCATTGGACCTTTAATTTACTGCAATGGAAGTTGGAAAGAATTGAGTCACCAGTCACAGATCAGTGTACTCCAAATGTTGGTGGTTAATAACATTACATTTTCTGTGTTATTTGTTTCACAGTACTAGGCTTCTGCAAATATTACTAATACATTCTTCCCATCTTTCACATTAATTAAGGGAGTGAGGCATGAGCTGCAGATTTCTCCTGATGCCTATAATGGGATGACATCAACTTAGCTTCCAAACTTTGAACTGTCCCTTTTCTGATTGTTGAAGGTGGTCTGCTGAGAATATGCTCTATCTGATCAGAAGCCTGGCTACTGTGTTGATAAGTTATTGAGCTTTGATTAGGCCTAGTTGACCTCTGAACCAGCTGAGTTTCCCATTCAGATTGGCAGAGTGGAAAGGTCATAGTCCAATTCTGTTTCCTCTTTTATGCATGGAATTTGTATTTGTATTTATTAGGGATCCCCGTTAGCTGCTGCCTTCCTGGGGCCCAAACACACCAAAACACCCACATTACATATAAAACAACAGATAAAACAGTGAACTATGTTTGTACTGAATGAGCTAAAGATAAAACAGTACATCATATAACATCCCTACACCACCACATGTCCACAACACAAAATGTTCAATACCACCATACAACAATATCACAATGTGTGCATATATATGTGTCTGTACCTTTGTGTGTGTCTCTTCACAGTCCCTGTTGTTCCTAAAGGTGTATTTTTACCTGCTTTTTAAATCTGATTCTACTGCTTACATCAGTTACCTGATATGGAATAGAGTTCCATGTAGTCAAGGCTCTATGTAGTACTGTGTGCCTCCCATAGTCTGTTCTGGACTTGGGGACTGTGAAGGGACCTCTGGTGGCATGTCTTGTGGGGTATGCATGGATGTCTGAGCTGTGTGCTAGAATTTTAAACAGACACCTCGGTCCATTCAACTTGTCAACACCTCTTACAAAAACAAGTAATGATGAAGTCAATCTCTCTTCCACTTTGAGCCATGATAAATTGACATGCATATCATAATGTTAGCTCTCTGTGTATTAAGGGCCAGCCGTGCTGCCCTGTTCTGAGCCAACTGCAATTTTCCCAAGTCCCTCTTTGTGGCACCTGAACACCCTACTGAACAGTAGTAAAGGTGTGACAAAACCAGGGCCTGTAGGACCTGCCTTGTTGATAGTGCTGTTAAGAAGGTAGAGCAGCGCTTTATTATGGACAGACTTCTCCCCATCTTAGCTACTTTTGTATCAATATGTTTTAACCATGACAGTTTACAATCCAGGGTTACTCCAAGCAGTTTAGTCACCTCAACTTGCTAAATTTCCACATTATTCATTACGAGACATAGTTGAGGTTTAGGGTTTAGTGAACAATTTGTCCCAAAAACAATGCTTTTAGTTTTGGAAATATTTAGGACTAACTTATTCCTTGCTATCCATTCCGAAACTAACTGCAGCTCTTTGTTAAGTGTTGCAGTCATTTCAGTCGCTGTAGTAGCTGACGTGTATAGTGTTGAGTCATCCACATACATAGACACAATGGCCTTACTCAAAGCCAGTGGCATGTCGTTAGTAAAGATTGAAAAAAGCAAGGGGCCTAAACAGCTACCCTAGGGAATTCCTGATTCTACCTGGATTATGTTTGAGAGGCTTCCATTAAAGAACACCCTCTGTGCTCTGTTAGACAAGTAAATCTTTATCCACATTATAGCAGGGGGTGTAAAGCCATAACACATACATTTTTACAGCAACAGACTATGATCGATAATGTCAAAAGTTGCACTGAAGTCAAACAAGACAGCCCTCACAATCATTTTATCATACATTTTTCTCAGCCAATCATCAGTCATTTGTATAAGTGCTGTGCTTGTTGAGTGTCATTCCCTATAAGCGTGCTGAAAGTCTGTTGTCAATTTTTTTCACTGTAAAATAGCATTGTATCTGATCAAACACTATTTTTTCCAGAAGTTTACTAAGGGTTGGTAACAGGCTGATTGGTCAGCTATTTGAGCCAGTAAAGTTGCCTTTACTATTCTCAGGTAGCGGAATGACTTTTAGCTTCCCTCCAGGCCTGAGGGCACACACTTTCTAGTAGGCTTAAATTGAACATGTGGCAAATAGGTGTGGAAATATGGTCCGCTATTATCTTCAGTAATTTTCCATCCAGATTGTCAGACCCCGGTGGCTTGTCATTGTTGATAGACAACAATAATTTGTTCACCTCTTCCACGCTGACTTTACAGAATTCAAAAGTATAATTATTGTCTTTCATAATTTGGTCAGATATATTTGGATGTGTTGTGTCAGCGTTTGTTTCTGTCACGTCATCCCTAAGTTTTCTTATCTTGCCAATGAAAAAGTAATCAAAGTAGTTGGCAATATCAGTGGGTTTTGTGATGAATGAGCCATCTGATTCAATGAATGATGGAGCCGAGTTGGCTTTTTCCCCCAAAATGTTTTTAAGGTGCTCCAAAGTTTTTTTTTACTATCATTCCTTGTTATCATTTATCTTCCTTTCATAGCATAGCATTTTTATTTTTTATTTAGCTTAGTCAAATGATTTATTAATTGGCAGTAGTTTGCCAATCAGTTGTGCTGCCAGACTAATTTGCCATACCTTTTGTCTCATTCCTCTCAACCATACAATTTTTCACCCAAGGGGATTTAACAATCAATCAATCAAATCAATCAAATGTATTTATAAAGCCCTTCTTACATCAGCTGATGTCACAAAGTGCTGTACAGAAACCCAGCCTTAAACCCCAAACAGAAAGCAATGTATGTGTAGAGGCACAGTGGCAAGGAAAAACTCCCTAGAAAGGTCAGAACCTAGGAAGAAACCTTGAGAGGAATCAGGCTATGAGGGGTGGCCGGTCCTCTTCTGGCTGTGCCGGGTGGAGATTATAACAGAACATGGCCAAGATGTTCAAATGTTTATAGATGACCAGCAGGGTCAAATAATAATGACCACAGTGGTTGTCGAGGGTGCAACAGGTCTGCACCTCAGGAGTAAATGTCAGTTGACTTTTCAGAGCCTATCATTCAGAGTATCTCTAACAGTTTTTACAGTTATTTTCTTAATGGCTTATTAGTAACTGGAATAAGCAATTTTATAAATGTGTCAAATGCAGCATCTGGTTGCTTCTCATTACACACCACAGACCAGCAAATATTCTTTATATCATCAACATATGAATCACTACAAAACGTATTGTATGACCTCTTATTCACTATATTAGGCCCAGCCTTTGGAAATGTGGTTTTCCTAGATATGGCTTTATATTGTGATCACTACATCCTATGGATTTGGATACTGCTTTGAGGCAAATTTCTGCAGCATTAGTAAAGTTGTGATCAATACATGTTGATGATTTCATTCCTGTGTTGTTTGTAAATACCCTGGTATGTTGACTGATAACCTGAACCAGGTTGCAGGCACTGGTTACAGTTTGAAGTTGTTTCTTGAGTGGGCAGCTTGATGAGAGAGCCAGTCAATATTTAAATCACACAGAAAATATACTTCTCTGTTGATATGACATACATTATCAAGCATTTCACACATATTGAATGATCAATATTGGTAAATTAAATCTACTAAGATTGGTTCCATGACTCTCTGCATTTCCTATGATGCAATTATTTTTACTATTTCATGGGCCTAATGATATCCATCTATTAAAATGTGTATTTTAACTAATCTAATTTAGAGGTGAGAGGCTATGCCATTTTTGGACAGCAAATGACTGTTTTCAACAGACCTGGGTTCAAATATTATTTCAGGAATTTCAAATACTTTTAAATACATTTCAAATCAAGCATTCATATAATCTTTATTTGAAAATGTAGAAAATACTAAAATATTTTAAACCATGTATTGGAAAACAGGATTTGAAATAAGTATTTGAAAATGTAGAAAATACAATTTGGTCAACCTTTTTGCAAATAACTATTCAAATACTCAAATAAAAGTACTTGTTTTCAGCTGTGTATTTGAAAATAGTCAAATACACAGAAAATAAAGTATTTCAATAACAAATACTCAAATACACATGTATTTGAACCCAGGTCTGGTTGTCTCTTCTAGTATGTCCTTTCAAAGACACTGTACTGGGTGTTTTGCCTTTGGGAATCTGTTTTCAGTCTTTTACAAAGTACACACCTCCTCAGCTGAACTGATTGTTGTTTCTGAAGTGATCGATATGATTAATCATTGGCCTATTGCTACCAGTACATGCAACCTGGAAATGATTGGAAGAAATGAGGAGAAATATTTAATTAATGGTTTGATCTCATGAAAGTCAAACACGACCATATTATGTGTTGACTGTAATGTTTGAGAATTAATGTAAACATGGATTCAAAGTTGTGATTTTTCATATTACATTCTGTGTGAATTTTTTTTTTTACTATGGAGCCTACTACGTTCAATACATGTACAGCCTATGGTATTTATGGCCTATGGTATTTATTTTGATTCTCCTAATTGTGATTATCAGTTCCAGATGTTTTAGGAGGTCGGGAAGTGCGAGTAGGCACTTCAAGAGCTGTTTTGAGTCTAAACGTGCTCCACTAGAGGGGGGTTTAATCACAGAACATATCCATGACCGAGAGTATAACATCAGTTCTACAAGCGGATATAGCAACGGTTCTCTCCATATAAAAGCTTGTCTAGATTCAAACGCTTCTCCTCCTCTGTGTACAGATCACAAATGCCTGGATAAACAAGCCGAGACAAAAACGTCAAAAAAGTAGTGAAGGAGTGTTATTTAGCTTGGGAGGAACCACAATTAATTCCTGAAAGGGGTCTGATTTCGTGCCTTTGGAAAAAGGTAGGCTATTTCCATTTTCCACTCATTCATTGTCTCTAATTCGTTTTTTGTTTTCTCTCTCTTATTTCAATGGTAGAAATATCTACTAAAGAAAAATACGAAACTTCTGATATTTTTATTGTCAACATCAATTATAGACTTTTTGTTTTATAGCAAAAGGGTGTTTGTCGTAGCTTTTTATTGTAGGCTACTTCATTAGAAAACATGAACAAGGCTGCTGTATCCTAGTCCTCGGGCACATTTGCAACGACGTTTTTTGTTGTCATGTAAAATGGATTTACTCATTATGTGAAAAATACCTGATGATAGGCTACATTCAATCTTATGCAAGTTAATTTAGTTGTAAAAAAATATTCGATTTTTCTCTGAAAGGAAACCTGAGAACACCACAAGTCACGAATATTCTCAGTAAACCCATACATAGTGTTAGACAAAAGTAGACGTATTAAATAAACACTATCCCATATTTTATGATATTCTTTGTTGAGTTATCTCTGCGCACGTTACGAAGCAACATATAGCCACCAAACACGGTAATAATCAAGTTAGAAACAAGCTTTAGTTACTTTGTTCCAATGTACATTATGGGCTGTTGCAGGCTACACATCATGTGAAGACCCGCAAAATAAACATGGTATTAATAAGTCCGTTAATCATTTGTGAGAATTTATTTTGTTGTCATTTATATTGTCAAATAACCTGCCAAGTCCACCTGGCTCTTGTGTGAGGACAAAATACAGAGAGATAATTAAACTGTACACCGACTGTTCTTTGAAAGACTGCTAGAGGCGCTGATTGTAGCCTACTCATCCACTTATACCCATGTCCCATTTATTGGGTTCATGAACTGATTACGCTGAACACACTAATGCAAAGAGGAGGGTTGTTTTGATATATATTTTGTTAATGGTATCTCATGCAAGTATCACCATTAAAGTTTGAACTTGTCAGATTTTTGCATATGCATAGTGCCCGGTACATGATAACATACAGTTATTATGCTACATTAAGAGATAAGTCGTAGGCCTAACAAGAATAACTTCATAAAGTCTTCATAAGCACCACATAAATGATTCACAAATGATCTATAACCGTATGTCATGCTCTATAAAGGGTGCATAACTGTGTGACATAACCACCAAAGTCAAATGTGACATAACCCACTATGTAAAATATGACATAAACCTGTGCTTTATAATAAGCACCGCTTAATAAAGGCTTTATAAATCATATTAAATTGAGGCTTCACAAAGCATCTATAACCTTGTCATGCATGTTGGTAGAGCATTGCAACCCAGGATAGTGATAGCCCCAAAACTTTTGTGATTTTTTTTATCAAAGACATCACGTAATTAAATCTGTGTGAAATGCTGTGTGAAATGCTGATTAAATCATGGACTTAATTTAAAAAAAAATTGGGATCTCCTTTAACAACTTCAAATGTAGTGCCCCAAGTGCATACGCTAAATGACTATTTAAATCACATTCAAAAAACAATCCTGTGCTGTTTAGGGATCACCAGTGATCATCAGTGATCATCAGTGATCATCGGTGATTAGTGCACTGACGGAAGCACTAAAAACCTGTAACTATCTGCATGTATGAACGTCCCCGCCGCCCCTCCTCTCTCTCTCAGTCTGCCTGGGAACATTGTAGAGAAGTTCCCATATGAGGAGGACATATTGGAGAGATGTGATCTAGTCAGCTCCAGATAGACAAGTGACCCTTGACCTTGTACCTTTGAGCTGTGTGCTGGCTGGCTGGACTTGCTGGTGTCTTTTTACCCCACGTCACCACTGCCTGTGTGTCATTTCAGTTGAGAGAATTAGAGCCAAGGGAAGCTTGCGCGTAAGAGGTCCAGAGTAGAGATGTCCATCTCAACTCAGCTGGGCTTGCTGTTGTGGAAGAACTTTACCTACAGAAGAAGGCAAACGGTAAGCAGTCCATCTTTATATCAGATTGTGTGAAGTGTAGAAGTCCTTGGTATGGAATTGGGACTTTTTCCCCTGGCTTTGTTTGATTGGAAACTTAATTGAATAAGTTAGTGAAATAGAATGTATAATTATGTTCATGTTATAATGTTTACAGTATATTCAAAAAATGTTGAAATGACTGTATTATTAATGTATTATTACTGTATTATTGTCATATATTAAGAAGAATATACCGGGTCTACAGTTCAGAACTGTTTCGGATGGGAAGTATGTGTTCGCCTTAAGGCTGGTCTGATGCCGAAAAAGGAAGGAAATGATTGCTTACTTCACACATTTTACTGCAAAATTAAGTTAAATTACCAGTTACGTTGCATGTGTGTTTCTTTACATAATATGTAATTGTTGTAGTGTATGTGTGTCTATAGTTTTGTTCATGTTGTGTTAGTGTATGTAAGTTGTTTTGTCTGAAACTTTGTTCCCTCTGCTGCTGTTGTACCAGTGATTTTATCTCAGTGAGAAAAACCTGCATAGATAAAGGTTTAAAAAAAAATGTAATTCACAACTCCCCAACCCTGCCACAGGGACAGCGCTTTAACTTAGCAACGTTAGCTTTAATTGCTACTACAGCTTGTCTGTACTAGTCTTCCCACATGTCTTAGAATCCTGCCTCTAGATGGCTTTACATGTGCTGGAGTAACATCGCTCTCTGTCTCCTAATTCAATCAGCATACACCTGATAACCCTTAAACAGAGTTGACTTCACTGTTGCTGGATGTGGATGTGGAACATTGGCTATTTTGAAGTCAGGGTTGTTTGCATTGATAGCTTTGCATCTATTATGAATGAGTTACTAATAAAAGCCATCTTAAGAGAGCTACATCCTGCCTGCGTATGGCGTTGATGCAGACATATTATATGTTGCAGTGAGGGAGCAATTTTGAATGCCAGCTTTTAAGAGCTCCAGACTATTAGCAGACAAGCTAGGCCTACGCTAATAAAGTGGGGAGGAGGGGGAGGAGTCATGGTTTCCATAGGCCATGCTCCTTAATGAAAATGCTGACTGGCTTTCTTCTCTTGTTTGTGTTTTCTCTCTAGCTCCAACTGCTGATTGAGATAGTATGGCCCCTGTTGATCTTCTTCATTTTGATATCAGTGAGACTGAACTACCCTCCGTACGAACAACATGAGTGTAAGTAGGACGCACCTCCCTGTCCTTTTCATTGTTTCAGCACCCACTTCTTCACAAGACACTGAACTGGTTGGTTAACGCATCCTGCTGTTTTGGCCACAGAGACATTTGGATTTGAAATCTGGGGATGAACTCTGTTGCCTTTTAATAATTGTACACTGTACACTGTACAGGCCAAAGATGCTACAGTATACAAGCTAGCAATATCATGCACTGACATGCCACAATGCCATGTGGAGGCATTTATGCTGGCCACTCGAGTAAACACACTCAGGCAAAAAAATGAAATACGTAGTTTTTCACATACAGCCTAATAACCGTGTTGATTTTAATGGTGGGCCTTGATCAGGTGTGGATGTTTTATGACTGGGTTTTTTGTCTAAAGCACATCCAAAATATCTTGAGTCATGCTTTCCTGCTTGGACTTGTTGGATGAAACTTATCCCCTTGAATACCTCAGTAGTCTACTTCTTAATAAAGCACCACAAAGGACTTAATAAGATGATTACTCTTGATTTAGGTCTGACCAAATCATCAAATCATGGACTAGTGCCAACAACTGTAAAAGCTAGAGGGAGTAGTGGCACCAGGGGAAAATGTTTGTTTGCGGAACCCTTTCGTAATTCATTCTTAGGGTAGTTGTTGATTCAGGGGAACACATACACTGTATGACAGGCACCAATTGGCAATATAGCCTAAAGGCTGGTTTACTGTCTAGCAACATTTCTATAGACAATTGTTGTAGCGACATCATGAACATTCTACTGTCGTCCGACATCAAACTTGTAGTTGTCGTTATGAAAAAGTACACAAAACGACAGCCTCTGCAGTAGCCCGGTGTATATATATTTAAACACACTGTGAGTACAAAACATTATGAACACCTGCTCTTTCCATGACATAGACTGACCAGGTGAAAGCTATGATCCCTTATTGATGTTACTTGTTAAATCCACTTCAATCAATGTAGATGAAGGGGAGGGCAAGACAAAAGATTTAAGTGCCTTTGAATGGGGTAAAGTAGTAAGTGCCAAGCGCTGTGTTTTTCATGCTCAACCGTTTCCCGTGCGTATCAAGAATGGTCCACCACCCAAAGGACATCCAGCCAAACTTGACACAACTGTGGGAAGCATTGGAGTCAACATGGGCCAGCATCCGACACCTTGTAGAGTCCATGCCCCGACGAATTGAGGCTGTTCTGAATGCGAAAGAGTGGTGGGGGGCTATTTGATCATTTGTTTAAGGCAAATGGGCCTATTTGATCAGCCAAAACGGTACAGATATATGTATTACATTTTCTATTTTATTTGACAGTTTATTTGTGAAGTGGCTCATGATGGCGGTGGACATATTTGTTGTTTTAGGGGGGTTTCAGAGTTTGACACCTTTATTGCCGCTCCATTCTCATGACCAGCTTTCTATATGTGAAAGCTGATGAAGGTCGCAAGGCCTAGGTAGACTATTTGGCACGGGTATGGGGAAAATGTACGTAATGGACATGCACTGGCTAAACCAAGCATCTTTTCACCAGAATGAGATAACCGGTAGACGTTCTGATATGCTAGAGAAACCTTGGGTTACCGTTAATTATATCTCTGGGGGGACCTCACAGAACAGGATCAATAAATTGGCCAGCTACCTCCCCTATGCTAAAGAAGCTTATGTTTATTAGTATGGGACTCGATACTCTGCATTCTTCATGAGACACAAAATAGTGTTACAGCTATGTGTTTAACAAAGTCAAACTGGTGGACTTATTGATCCTACTTTGTGTAAGAGTCTACAAACGTGCTTTAGGATATAGTTGTGAAGGACAAAGCATTTATACAGCCACTAATAACTATTATCAATGGGATGAACACATCTCCTGAGAAATCCTTGTCTACAACAGAATATCCAATTTCTTTCATTCCCGGAAGCCTGTGCTTTTTCCATCTGCCAGAAAACAGAAGCATTAGCTGGTAAATTGCATTCAATTCCACCTAAAGTCTTGGTTTGGCACTAGGCAGAGGCATACTATTCTTTGAATCATACATCACATGGGTCTGTGTATGTTCTAACTGCTCAAACACCAGATAGGAAAGACATGTTCTTACTTGCACAGGGCCTGGCTAACCTATTGCTTTTGGGTATGGATGTAAACCACACAAAAAAATTAAATGATAAAAAATTAAAAATAAAACATGACAGAGCGATAAGTCACCAAATAATGCCCTTTTTGAATATTTAAAATTGTTTATGTTGAATATGGTGATAGTTTGAAAACTGCCCAGCTAAATGCCATTTAAGGATTCCGATTTATCACCCACTAGTTAATTAAGTCGTAAAACTGTGTAGGCTGTTGAAGACGATCACTCTTAAAAGCAAGATGGCCACCCTGAATCTCCTAAGCACTTGGCTACTTGGGGTTATCTCTTATCTCTGCTTTCCTTTGCAGTGGGACAGTTGGTAGTCTTAAGGTTTACTGATAACACACACAAATAACTGCTTGCCTCTCGGGGAGGGAGAGACGGCATCTTGGGGGGCAAGGTCCTACATTTTACTTAGGCAATCACTCCCTCACGTCAATAAGGTCTGTAGCAGCTGAGTGAAACCCTTAGGATGGGACAAGACGTGGTTAGCTGATGCTAGCACATCCGCTGCTGGCCCGATAAGGCAATCTGAGAACACACATCAGCTATCTGTGCTCATCCAGGTGTACCTGCATTTTGGAGCTCTGTACGTGATGTTCAAAGACCACTCTAAGTAGATCCAGCAGGTTGATGTAGAAGCCTTTTAAGTGTCTCAGTATTAGTTCAAACGTGGCTGGATTACCCGGTGTTCTCTCCTGTCCGCTCTCTGTTGATAGTGGGTGAATAGACTGAATAGAAAGATGGAATTGAATACTTTGAAAAGTCTTATTTTACATTCATAGATGTAGTTGAATGTGGTGTAAACATTATTACATTTCAACATATAGCAAGTTGACTCTTTCTTCCTGGATCTCTTCCTCTGCTCTCCCGCGTCCTCTCTCTGTGTGTCTTATGAATGTACTGTACATTGACCAGTGGTGTAGTAGAGTAAATTCTTTTGCCCAACAGTTTACCCACCTTTTGCATTGGAAAAAAATAGGAAGCGTTACTTTTTTCACCACTACATAACTGACAGTGATGTTACTGATGGTATCCCTGCCTGTGTCTCCGTCAGGTCATTTCCCCAACAAGGCCATGCCCTCGGCAGGCACCCTTCCGTGGATCCAAGGCATCATCTGCAACGCCAACAACCCCTGCTTCCGCAACCCCACTCCTGGAGAGTCCCCTGGGGTCGTGGGCAACTTCAATGAGTCCATGTGAGTTCCCACCGCAAGCTGCAGCTCTATATCGGATAGTTTCCCTTTAATAAGACATGAAAATATGAATACACTTTATTTTGTACTTGGCTCGTTTCATTAGATGAATAACATCCAAATAAAGAAAATGGTCTCTTAAATGTTTCTTTAAAATATCCCATTTATAACTCGATTTGAACCAATTCAATTGTATTCTCTGTTAATCTGTTTCACTGTGGGATGTCTGTAGAATCTCTCGTTTGTTCTCGGATGCCAAGAAGATCCTGCTGTACAGTCAGAATGACCGGAATCTGGACGGCTTTAAAGACCTCATCCAAGCCCTGAAGACCCTACAGGCCAACACCGAAGGTAAGAGGCACCTCCATAGAGTGCCACAGTATGAGTCATAATACCCATAAAACAAGGAAATGATTCCAAACGTTTCTCCACCATTCATTTTCTAACGTTAGCGAAACATATACTGACCAGAAAATATAAATGCAACATGCAACAATTTCAAAGATTTTACCGAATTACAAGTCATAGAAGGAAATCAGTCAGTTGAAATAGATGTATTAGGCCCTAATCGATGGATTTCACATGACAGGGTAGGCCAACCCACTTGGGAGCCAGGTCCACCCACTGGGGAGCCAGGCCCAGCCAATCAGCATGAGTTTTTCCCCAGAAAAAGGCTTCATTACTGACAGAAATACTCCTGAGGATCCCCCTCCTGAAATGATCCCGCAGGTGAAGAAACCAGATGTGTAGGTCCTGGACTGGCGTGGCTACACGTGCTCTGCGGTTGTGAGGCCGGTTGGATATACTGCCAAATTCTCTAAAAACGACTTTGGAGGCAGTTTATGATGGAGAAATTAACATTCAATTCTCTGGCAACAGCTCTGTTGGACATTTCTGCAGTCAGCACGCCAATTGCACACTCCCTCAAAACTTGAGACATCTGTGGCATTGTGTTGTGTGCCAAAATGGCACAATTTAGAGTGGGCTTTTATTGTCCCGAGCACAAGGCGCACCTGTGTAATGATCATGCTGTTTAATCAGCTTCTTGATATGCCACACCTGTCAGGTGGATGGATTATCTTAGCAAAGGAGAAATGCTCACTAATAGGCATGTAGACAAATTTGTTCACAACATTTGGGAGAAATAAGCTTATTGTGTATATGGAAAATTGTTGGGATTTTTTATTTCAGCTCAAGAAAAATGGGACCAACACTTTACATGTTGCATATATATTTTTGTTCAATTAGGTAATTCATAAATTGGCTACATTTCTTTAAATGGACAATTCTGTGAACACAGAATTGACACAATGCTTGTTAACAAAGAAGATGACAAGCAGGAGCTTGCAGGGATTTGTAGTTTTGGATGATGTCTACTTTGATGCTAATTAGCATTTTCGAATTGGAGAGTAAATACAGCCTAATATATTGATTCAAGTCACCATGTCTGAGTGAGATTTACATGGTTATCAAAACGTCATGCCAGGATAAGCCGACAAGAAACATTGCCCTTATTTTAAGTGTTTCTAAAATCCCCCATGGGAAAAATGAATGGAACCATTTCCCTGTTTGACCGCTAGGTTTTATGGGTATTATGACACCTCCACTGTGAGACTCTAAATAAGCCATGGGTCAATGCAATAGTTCAGAGGTCAATGAAACCAACTTATTAGAGACTACACACACACTACTACATTCACAAGAAACACCAGGGGGCAATTCATTTGAGGGGAACTCACTGCTTAGAATAGACAGTAGTTTCGCTGAAGCTGAATCAAGAGTCATTCCAGGTCTACGTAGTGCATTTCTGTTTGCCGTGCCCTGAACTTTCCGCCCCGTTGATCTGGCCCCCGAGAGTTATGCCCACTTCTGGGTAGAAAAAATAGTGTTAACACTAATTCCCTTACACTGTGCTGACTCACAGCGGGACTCCCATCCCTCTTTTGTCCTGCTCCAACCTGTCTTCTGGGGGATCCTCCTGTGCCTGTGAATGACTGTAGATGGATAGATTATGCCACTTCAATTTCACACTCAGATTTCTTCTATAATTACATTCCGTTATGAGCGTTTAGATGAGTTTGTGTTTAGAGTGGCAGTGGTGGCGTGATATGAGAGGCCGTGGGTGGATGAAAGTCGGCAGAGCCTCTCCCCACTGGCAGGTTGTGGCAGGCCATGGGGTGGGCTGATGTTTGGGCACATGGCTTGGAGGTATTCTCATATGTCATTCATGATAGGACAGATTTTCTCTACTCCCTTACTTGCTGTATGCAGGGTAAGTGGTGTGAGATTCCTGTAAAGAGTGTGAGATACTCAATAGGACTGTGCCTTCTTAGCCATGTGACCTTATATTACATTAGCTTGGGTAATGGACTTTATAAAAGGATAAGCCTTTCACGGGAGTAGTATAACAACATACAGACGAGACTTCAATATCAAGGCAAATACAGTACTACTGTAATAAATGATATATTTGCTGTCTGTGTAGCCACTGGCTGATAGTAGAAAAATCTCTGCTGAGGTGTAATTAGGCATAAGTGTAGGTGCCTCAAACAACTAAAACATTCAAATGAACCAAAACAGATGTGAAATCTGATTTGAGCCTTTGTTCATGGCAATAGAGGTGAAAGATGTGCTAGGTCTCTCTCTAATGACTAGTGGTCAATTGTTTTAACATACTTCCATTAACTTATTAGATATTGCTAATCAATTCCTGGTTCAGTCTCCCGACCTATTTACTAGTCTAAGCATGATATTGATAAACCTGTCTTAGAGTTTGATAGGACCATTTTAAATCGCGACTCATCCCAATAGCGGCTCGGTTTATTACTCTGCCATATATAAGTATGAACAGGGATGACGCAATATCTCTTCAGCAGTGGTGGTTGATTACGTTCATTCTGGCTCCTGAGTTCAGAGTGCATTCGAAAAGTATTCAGACCCCTTCACTTTTTCCACATTTGGTTACATTCCAGCCTTGTTCTAAAATAATACCCCATAATGACAAAGCAAAAACAGGTTTTTAGCAATGTTATCAAAATGAATCGAAAACACCAGTGGTGGTTGATTTCGGTCATTCTGGCTCCTGAGGTCACAGTGCACTGACGATATGCCCTTTAGTACAGTCACAGGTGTGATCAAGATACTCCTGATGATCCACGTTGATGATATCCATTAATCAAGCCTTTCTGAATGGGATAAAGATGTTAGAACGGAGGATAGTTGAATAGGTTATCAGAGATTTGAAGGACCACAATAACAGCAAATTCCACAATAACTTTAATGTCAGCTAGTCTTCTGCTTGACCATCATGAACTCTTCTGCCAGATATTGTGCTTCCCTCATGCTGAGTTCAAGCTCTTTTCGATTATACACGGTGTCATTGAGTTTCTGAACAGAGCTTTGACTGCACAGTGCTCTTCCCTTAAAAGCCCTCGAAGCTTTCACATCGACCAAAAGAATCTGATATTCTTCCTTGTCATGTTTTTTTTATCTGAATATCTTTTTGGCAGAGACGTATTACTTTTTGTACACATTGTGGACCCACGTCTTAGTAGATACAATTTGGCACTGTAAAATGTATTTATAGTGGAGCCATCTATCTAAAAGAGTAGATTGTCTCCAACTAGGGTTCAAAAAATCTGGGAACGTTCAATAAATTCCCCGGTTTTCCAGAAATCCTGGAGGGAGGATTCCAGATTTCTATCTTATTCTCTCCTGATTCTAGGATTCTTCCAACTGGGATTTTGGGAAAACCAGGGAATTTATTGAAAGTTCACAGAATGTTTTTAGCTCCAACTCAATTACTCAAAATCAATGTTTTTGTGGGTTTGCATAATCTCACATTGACTTTTGCAATTGTGTTACGAGAATGGCGCTAGAATGTATAGGGGCTGTTTTACGGGCTATTTTGTGTGTTTCTGTAAGGGTGTGAACTGGCGGCAGAGAAGTCAGACGCAGGAGAGAAATAACCGTTTCCAACGGCACAGTTTATTTACAAAAACCCACCGGAAAACATAATAATAACGTACACATTACAATAAACAATCACTGACAAGGACATGAGGGGAAACAGAGGGTTATATACACACCAGTACAGACGTACACATTACAATAAACAATCACTGACAAGGACATGAGGGGGAACAGAGGGTTAAATACACACCAGTACAGACGTACACATTACAATAAACAATCACTGACAAGGACATGAGGGGGAACAGAGGGTTATATACACACCAGTACAGACGTACACATTACAATAAACAATCACTGACAAGGACATGAGGGGGAACAGAGGGTTATATACACACCAGTACAGACGTACACATACACTTACAATAAACAATCACTGACAAGGACATGAGGGGGAACAGAGGGTTAAATACACACCAGTACAGACGTACACATTACAATAAACAATCACTGACAAGGACATGAGGGGGAACAGAGGGTTATATACACACCAGTACAGACGTACACATACACTTACAATAAACAATCACTGACAAGGACATGAGGGGAAACAGAGGGTTATATACACACCAGTACAGACGTACACATTACAATAAACAATCACTGACAAGGACATGAGGGGAAACAGAGGGTTATATACACACCAGTACAGACGTACACATACACTTACAATAAACAATCACTGACAAGGACATGAGGGGGAACAGAGGGTTATATACACACCAGTACACACGTACACATTACAATAAACAATCACTGACAAGGACATGAGGGGGAACAGAGGGTTATATACACACCAGTACACACGTACACATTACAATAAACAATCACTGACAAGGACATGAGGGGGAACAGAGGGTTATATACACACCAGTACAGACGTACACATACACTTACAATAAACAATCACTGACAAGGACATGAGGGGGAACAGAGGGTTATATACACACCAGTACAGACGTACACATACACTTACAATAAACAATCACTGACAAGGACATGAGGGGAAACAGAGGGTTATATACACACCAGTACAGACGTACACATTACAATAAACAATCACTGACAAGGACATGAGGGGGAACAGAGGGTTAAATACACACCAGTACAGAGGTACACATACACTTACAATAAACAATCACCGACAAGGACATGAGGGGAAACAGAGGGTTAAATACACACCAGTACACATACACTTACAATAAACAATCACTGACAAGGACATGAGGGGGAACAGAGGGTTATATACACACCAGTACAGACGTAGACATACACTTACAATAAACAATCACCGGCAAGGACATGAGGGGAAACAGAGGGTTATATACACACCAGTACAGACGTACACTTACAATAAACAATCACCGACAAGGACATGAGGGGAAACAGAGGGTTATATACACACCAGTACAGACGTACACTTACAATAAACAATCACCGACAAGGACATGAGGGGAAACAGAGGGTTATATACACACCAGTACAGACGTACACATACACTTACAATAAACAATCACCGACAAGGACATGAGGGGAAACAGAGGGTTATATACACACCAGTACAGACGTACACATTACAATAAACAATCACTGACAAGGACATGAGGGGGAACAGAGGGTTATATACACACCAGTACAGACGTACACATACACTTACAATAAACAATCACCGACAAGGACATGAGGGGAAACAGAGGGTTATATACACACCAGTACAGACGTACACATACACTTACAATAAACAATCACCGGCAAGGACATGAGGGGAAACAGAGGGTTATATACACACCAGTACAGACGTACACATACACTTACAATAAACAATCACTGACAAGGACATGAGGGGGAACAGAGGGTTATATACACACCAGTACAGACGTAGACATACACTTACAATAAACAATCACCGACAAGGACATGAGGGGAAACAGAGGGTTAAATACACAACATGTAATTGATGGGATTGGAACCAGGTGTGATGGAAGACAAGACAAAACCAATGGAAAATTGAAAATGGATCAGCGATGGCTAGAAGGTTGATGACGTCAACCGCCAAACACCGCCCAAACAAGGAGAGGGACCAACTTCGGCGGAAGTCGTGACAGTTTCTTTGCGCTGATCTGAACTTTTCTTGTACAAAATGTTTCCGCCATAATTTCCTATGACTGAAAAGAGCTTCTGGACATCAGAACAGTGACCACTGTTCTTCTTGAATGTGTCAGCGGCACAGGACGTACTGCACACCCCGGATCAGGCCCTGATCCCCAATACTCGGAAGAGAAAGTGGTACAGTGGCTGACGTGCGGGCACCCAGATGAAACTACGGCAGCGAGTAAATAAACCGCCTATTGGCAAATTGTCACGATCGTCGTATGAGTGAGATCAAGGTGCAGCGTGCATAGAGTTCCAAATAATTTAATAAAGAGAAAATCACTAAACAAAAGCACAAACAAAACATGAAGCTACTGGAGTGCACAAAGGCAACTTACTGTAGACAAGATCCCACAACTAACAATGGGGAAAATGGCTACCTAAATATGATCCCCAATCAGAGACAACGATAAACAGCTGTCTCCGATTGGGAACCATATCAGGCCAACATAGACATACAAAAGCCCTAGATGACGAAAACCCTAGACGTACAATAACTAGAGTACCCACCCTAGTCACACCCTGACCTAATCAAAATATATAGAAAAACAGAGATATCTAAGGTCAGGGCGTGACACAAATGTACAATCACTGGAGAACAAACTCCGTTCGAGACTATCCTATCAACGGGTCCTGGAGAACATTAACATCCTATTTTTCTCGGAAACATGGATAATATTTTAGCTGTGTTTTCTATGCGTCGGCAGCGTTGGATAAGCTCAAGGGTGGTGATGTGTCTCTTTGTTAATAACAGCTGGTGCGCAATCTCTAGTATTAAGGAAGTCTCGAGGTTCTGCTCACCTGACTTAGAATACCTCGCGATAAGCTGTAAACCATACAATTTTCATCAATATTTTTCGTAGCTTTCTATTTAACAGCACAAACCGATGCTGGCATTAAGACTGCACTCAACGAGCTGTAAGTCCAGGATCTGCAACTGGATCATGGGCTTCCTAACCAGGTGGTGAGGGTTAGGTAACAACACATCCTCCATGCTGACCCTCAATACAGGGGCATGCTTAGTCCCGTCCTGTACTCTCTGTTCACCCATGACTGCGTGGCCACACACGACTCCAACACCATCATTATGTTTGCCAATGACACGACGACGGTAGGCCTGATCACTGACGATGATGAGGCAGCCTATAGGGAGGTCAGAGACCTGGCAGTGTGGTGCCAGGACAACAACCTCTCACTCAACGTCAGGAAGACGTGGACTACAGGAACAGGAGGGCTGAGAATGCCCCCATTCACATCGACAGGGCTGTAGTGGAGCGCGTCGAGAGCTTCCAGTCCTTCTGTGTCCACATCACTAAGGATTCATCATGGTCCAAACACACCAACACAGTCGTAAAGAGGGCACGACAACGCCTTTTCCCCTCCGGAGGCTGAAAAGATTTGGCATGGGCCCTCAGATCCTCAAAAAGTTCTACAGCTGCACCATTGAGAGCATCTTGAAAGGCTGCATCATCACTTGGTATAGCAACTGCTTGGCATCCGACCGCTACAGAGGGTAGTACTTACGGCCCAGTACATCACTGGGGCCAAGCTCCGTGCCATCCAGGACCTCTATACCAGGCGTTGTCAGAGGAAGGCCCTAAAAAAAGACTCCAGGCACCCATGTCATAGACTGTTCTCTCTGCTGTTGCAACGTCAAGTGGTACCGATTCACCAAGTCTGGTGACAGGACCCTGAACAGCTTCTAACCCCAAGCAATAAGACTGCTAAATAGTTAGTTAAATAATTAACCAAATAACTACCCAGACTATCTGCATGGACCCTTTTTGCACTAACTCTTTTGACTCATCACGTACGCTGCTGCTACTGTTTACCTACCATCTGTCACTTTATTTCTATTTATATGTACATATCTACCTCAATTACCTCATACCCCTGCACATCGACTCGGTACGGGTACCCCTAGTATATAGCCAAGTTATTGTTAATCATTATGTATCTATTATTACTTTTGTTATTAGGTGTTTAACTTTTCAATTATTTCTCTATTTTCTTTCTTTCTGCATTGTTGGGAAGGGCCCGTAAGTAAGCATTTCACTGTTGGTCCACACTTGTTGTTTACGAAGCATGTGATGAATCAAATTTGATTTGATTTTCTAGTTTTAGATCCAATATATTTCAGGAAGGGTCATCTTTTTGGTGTTCGGCAGGGCACACATTTTATAGACAGATTTTAACATGACATGTTGTAATATCTAGATTGATTAATCTCACGTTTAACAATAAAGGCATCAGCATGCTTCAGTTTGGCTGGCGCCTCACTCGGCTAGGCGAACTGAACAAGTGTGCTCTCATACTCCTTTAAAAGACCTTCGCTTGAAAAACAAGAAAAAAGTGCCAATAGTACTGTTTGTCCATTTTGAGACGCAGTAGCCAATTCTCAAAATTGTCAGAATTCATCTAAAATAATTAAAGAAATCTGTCATTAATTTTGACATTTTTGCTGAGGAGATCTTAGTAACGCAATTTTACATCTAACTAAGATGTTTGGTGCAGTATTTCTCAATGAAACAATGTGCAAAGACATTATTTAAGAATCCCTACTGTTGACCAATCACAGACGAAGGGGTGGAGACTTTGGCTTTGAACACCGCCGCCATTGTCACAACCCCTATTACCAGCCTGTTCAACCTCTCTTTCATATCGTCTGAGATCCCCAAGGATTGGAAAGCTGCCGCAGTCATCCCCCTCTTCAAAGGGGGAGACACCCTGGACCCAAACTGTTACAGACCTATATCCATCCTGCCCTGCCTATCTAAGGTCTTCGAAAGCCAAGTCAACAAACAGGTCACTGACCATCTCGAATCCCACCGTACCTTCTCCGCTGTGCAATCTGGTTTCCGAGCCGGTCACGGGTGCACCTCAGCCACGCTCAAGGCACTAAACGATATCATAACCGCCATCGATAAAAGACAGTACTGTGCAGCCGTCTTCATCGACCTTGCCAAGGCTTTCGACTCTGTCAATCACCATATTCTTATCGGCAGACTCAGTAGCCTCGGTTTTTCGGATGACTGCCTTCCGCTGGTTCACCAATTACTTTGCAGACAGAGTTCAGTGTGTCAAATCGGAGGGCATGCTGTCCGGTCCTCTGGCAGTCTCTATGGGGGTGCCACAGGGTTCAATTCTCGGGCCGACTCTTTTCTCTGTATATATCAATGATGTTGCTCTTGCTGCGGGCGATTCCCTGATCCACCTCTACGCAGACGACACCATTCTATATACTTTCGGCCCGTCATTGGACACTGTGCTATCTAACCTCCAAACGAGCTTCAATGCCATACAACACTCCTTCCGTGGCCTCCAACTGCTCTTAAACGCTAGTAAAACCAAATGCATGCTTTTCAACCGATCGCTGCCTGCACCCGCTTGCCCGACTAGCATCACCACACTGGATGGTTCCGACCTTGAATATGTGGACACCTATAAGTACCTAGGTGTCTGGCTAGACTGCAAACTCTCCTTCCAGACCCATATCAAACATCTCCAATCGAAAATCAAATCAAGAGTCGGCTTTCTATTCCGCAACAAAGCCTCCTTCACTCACGCTGCCAAGCTTACCCTAGTAAAACTGACTATCCTACCGATCCTCGAATACGGCGATGTCATCTACAAAATGGCTTCCAACACTCTACTCAGCAAACTGGATGCAGTCTATCACAGTGCCATCCGTTTTGTCACTAAAGCACCTTATACCACTCACCACTGCGACTTGTATGCTCTAGTCGGCTGGCCCTCGCTACATATTCGTCGCCAGACCCACTGGCCCCAGGTCATCTACAAGTCCAAGCTAGGTAAAGCTCCGCCTTATCTCAGTTCACTGGTCACGATGGCAACACCCATCCGTAGCACGCGCTCCAGCAGGTGTATCTCACTGATCATCCCTAAAGCCAACACCTCATTTGGCCGCCTTTTGTTCCAGTACTCTGCTGCCTGTGACTGGAACGAACTGCAAAAATCGCTGAAGTTGGAGACTTTTATCTCCCTCACCAACTTCAAACATCAGCTATCTGAGCAGCTAACCGATCGCTGCAGCTGTACATAGTCTATTGGTAAATAGCCCACCCATTTTCACCTACCTCATCCCCATACTGTTTTTATTTATTTACTTTTCTGCTCTTTTGCACACCAATATCTCTCTACCTGTACATGACCATCTGATCATTTATCACTCCAGTGTTAATCTGCAGAATTGTAATTATTCGCCTACCTCCTCATGCCTTTTGCACACATTGTATATAGACTCCCCCTTTTTTTCTACTGTGTTATTGACTTGTTAATTGTTTACTCCATGTGTAACTCTGTGTTGTCTGTTCACACTGCTATGCTTTATCTTGGCCAGGTCGCAGTTGCAAATGAGAACTTGTTCTCAACTAGCCTACCTGGTTAAATAAAGGTGAAATAAAAATAAATAAAAAAATAAAATAAAACACTAGCTTGCCTCTAGAAAAGTGTCATGTGCCCGAGCAGCTGAAAAATTCCTCACCGAAGTCCAAAAACGAACGAAAACATCGCAAAATGTCATCATAATATATGCATGATCATGAACTCGACCTAGGGCCACCAATGTTTTGTCAGACAGTCCTGTAAAAACCAAGCCCTTGGCTACAATGGCTTACCTCCAGAGAGGCTTTTCACAGGCATTCAACAGGAATTCACAGAAGCCTGTGAATGTCCCAATACAATAGACTGAAGGATTTGTCAGAGTAGATTAACTGAAAGGTGTCATGGGGGGGATGGGGGTGGACTGTGACCAGTGGAGGAACATTGATTCAATTGACCTATCGCAAAATTCTAAAGCATGTTCATGGTTTGTTGGATATTTTTTGCTAATTTGTAACTCCTTTTGACATTTGATTCTAATGATTTACAGGGGTGCATGTTTTAGACAGTTAAACAAGTCTGTCAGCTTTTGAAAAGGCCCCAGATTTTCAGAGACCTTATTTGACCTCCCACCCACTCACCTCGTATGTCTTCAAACGTCCATCCAGCCGGGGGGGGGTTAATGTTTCAGGAATCTGCCACCTCCTGGCCTTTTGTTCCCCCGACCCCCCACTGCCATCAGAACCCACTTCCAGCGTTTGTTCTTTGAAAGGGCCCAGGAGTTGAGGGAAGGAGCCAAGTAGAGAGGGGGGCCAGTATCCCTACACATTGATATAGTACTGGTACTGACCCTGTGAGCACAGACGTTGAAAATACGTTGGCATTTGGTCCGTCCGCACTGGCCTTGATTTCAATGTCCGTCCAGACCAAATCTGAACCCACCATGGACGTCTATATTTGGTTCAGTTTTGGTCCGGTCCGCACCGGACTTGATTTGGCCCCCAAAAAAGACTTGTATGATCGGTTCAGGTTTGGTCCAGACCGGCTTTGATTTGGCCCAAACATAGACATCTATGATTGGTTCAGATCGAATTTTGGACAGCATAGAACAGTTTAATATAGCAAAGAAAATTGGAGTATAGTACACTAGATTACAGTATAGTGGAGCACAGCATAGTAGAGTACAGTATAATGTTCTATATTGTATTTTACTGTACCCTACAGTACTCTACTGTACTTTACTCTACTAAAGTACTTTACTGTACGGCATAGCATTCTATTGCACTCTTCTGTGCTCTATGTACTGTGAAACATAGACTTCTATGATTGGTTCAGATTTAGTCCAGTCCGACCAAATTTGGGCTTGTTTGGGGTTGAGCTGATTAGAATAATACCCAGAATGCTTTGCAAGTGTTCATTTTAACATTTACATTTGGTAATTTAGCAGATGCTCTTATCCAGAGCCACTTACAGTCAGTGCATTCAGCTAAGGTAGATAACAACCACATATCACAGTCAAAGCAAGAAAAGAAAAACTTCTCTGTAACTGTTACTGAGAGTGTTAAGAGTTCTGTTGGTTGTAACTTCAAGCATAATCAATGCAAGTTTCAAACTTTTGAAAAAGCTAACGTGTGATGGCAAAAATAGGTGTTCCAAGCTGTAATATTGAATTGGCTCCATTTTCTTTTAATTGGAATAAGAATGTTTGAATGTGATATTATTTCTTAATGGATATAAGTGAATTGATGTACAGCTGTAGAAAGTTGTAAAAAAAAAATATTTCAACGTCTGGAAAATACGTATTTTCAACTTTTATTCAGAACCTTCTTTTAGATGTAATTTTGCTCGTAAACACCAGGTGTTCTTGTGTGTTTTTATTTTATCTGACCTAGTATTGAATCTGTGCTCTTTTTAAGATTATATTCTGGATTTTCAGTTTTTCTTACCTTTTATATTGAATACTGCATTTAAATGCTAGTAAAACTAAGTGAATGCTCTTCATCCGATTACTGCCCGCACCCGCCCGCCCGACTAGCATCACTACTCTAGACGGTTCTTACTTAGAATATATTAACAACTACAAATACCTAGGTGTCTGGTTAGACAGTAAACTCTCCTTCCAGACTCACATTAACCTCTTACCTCTACCTGGGACGCTTGCGTCCCAACTAGAGCTCTGGAAATGCAAATGTGCTACGCTAAATGCTAATAGTATTAGTTAAAACTCAAAAGTTCATTAAAATACACATGCAGGGTATCAAATTAAAGCTACACTCGTTGTGAATCCAGGCAACAAGTCAGATTTTTAAAATGCTTTTCGGCGACAGCATGAGAAGCTATTATCTGATAGCATGCACCAATACACTACAACAGAAAAGCACAGCAGGGGACGTAAACAAAATAATTAGCATTTCGGCGTTACACAAACCGCACAATAAAATAGAAAACAGTCATTACCTTTCACCATCTTCTTTGTTGGCACTCCTAGATGTCCCATAAACACTATTGGGTCTTTATTTCGATTAAATCGGGCCATATAAAGCCAAGATATCGTTATATGTAGACTGTGTGATAAACGAAAAAAACAGCGATTTCACAACGTAACGTCATTTTTTAAAATTCAAAAAGTAGACGATAAACTTTCACAAAACACTTCGAAATACGTTTGTAATGCTACTTTAGGTATTAGTAAACGTTAATAAGCGATAAAATTCATCCGTAGGCGATGTACATATCATTAGCTGTCGTCTTGGAAAAAATTTCAGGAGAGAGCTCTTCCGGAATGATCTGGGCGGAGACCGGAGGTACGTCGTGCCCCTCTTTCGGTTCAACCAAGAATCAAAGAGGATTAAATTCACAAGATACTCGACTACATGGGGATGCTGTGGGAGTTGAATGCTCGGTCTTATCTAATTCGGCTCACTGTTAACAATTGCTGGAAGTGGCGCAAGGATATTTATTTCCATTTTCTGTGATCAGGTTTTCCTGCGCTTTCCGATGTAACGCACGTTATGTAATAGCCACAGTCGTGATTTAACCAGTTTTAAAAACGTCCGAGGGTTTCCTATACACACATTCTAACCATATGAACGTACTATATTCCTGGCATGAGTAGCAGGGCGCTGAAATGTTGCGCGATTTTTAACAAAATGTTCAAAAAAGTAGAGGGTAGGAGCAACTAGTTAAGCATTTCCAATCCAAAATTAAATCTAGAATCGGCTTCTTATTTCGCAACAAAGCCTCCTTCACTCATGCTGCCAAACATACCCTGTAAAACTGACTATCCTACCGATCCTTGACTTCGGCGATGTCATTTACAAAATAGCCTCCAACACTCTACTCAGCAAACTGGATGAAGCCCCATATACTACCCACCACTACGACCTGTATGCTCTCGTTGGCTGGCCCTCACTACATATTAACATTTAACATTTAAGTCATTTAGCAGACGCTCTTATCCAGAGCGACTTACAAATTGGTGCGTTCACCTTAAGACATCCAGTGGAACAGCCACTTTACAATAGTGCATCTAAATCTTTAAGGGGGGGGGGGGGTGAGAAGGATTACTTTATCCTATCTTAGGTATTCCTGAAAGAGGTGGGGTTTCAGGTGTCTCCGGAAGGTGGTGATTGACTCCGCTGTCCTGGCGTCGTGAAGGAGTTTGTCCCACCATTGGGGGCCAGAGCAGCGAACAGTTTTGACTGGGCTGCGCGGGAACTGTACTTCCTCAGTGGTAGGGAGGCGAGCAGGCCAGAGGTGGATGAACGCAATGCCCTTGTTTGGGTGTAGGGCCTGATCAGAGCCTGGAGGTACTGAGGTGCCGTTCCCCTCACAGCTCCGTAGGCAAGCACCATGGTCTTGTAGCGGATGCGAGCTTCAACTGGAAGCCAGTGGAGAGAGCGGAGGAGCGGGGTGACGTGAGAGAACTTGGGAAGGTTGAACACCAGACGGGCTGCGGCGTTCTGGATGAGTTGTAGGGGTTTAATGGCACAGGCAGGGAGCCCAGCCAACAGCGAGTTGCAGTAATCCAGACGGGAGATGACAAGTGCCTGGATTAGGACCTGCGCTGCTTCCTGTGTGAGGCAGGGTCGTACTCTGCGGATGTTGTAGAGCATGAACCTACAAGAACGGGCCACCGCCTTGATGTTAGTTGAGAACGACAGGGTGTTGTCCAGGATCACGCCAAGGTTCTTAGCGCTCTGGGAGGAGGACACAATGGAGTTGTCAACCGTGATGGCGAGATCATGGAACGGGCAGTCCTTCCCGGGAGGAAGAGCAGCTCCGTCTTGCCGAGGTTCAGCTTGAGGTGGTGATCCGTCATCCACACTGATATGTCTGCCAGACATGCAGAGATGCGATTCACCACCTGGTCATCAGAAGGGGGAAAGGAGAAGATTAATTGTGTGTCGTCTGCATAGCAATGATAGGAGAGACCATGTGAGGTTATGACAGAGCCAAGTGACTTGGTGTATAGCGAGAATAGGAGAGGGCCTAGAACAGAGCCCTGGGGGACGCCAGTGGTGAGAGCGCGTGGTGAGGAGACAGATTCTCGCCACGCCACCTGGTAGGAGCGACCTGTCAGGTAGGACGCAATCCAAGCGTGGGCCGCGCCGGAGATGCCCAACTCGGAGAGGGTGGAGAGGAGGATCTGATGGTTCACAGTATCGAAGGCAGCCGATAGGTCTAGAAGGATGAGAGCAGAGGAGAGAGAGTTAGCTTTAGCAGTGCGGAGGGCCTCCGTGATACAGAGAAGAGCAGTCTCAGTTGAATGACTAGTCTTGAAACCTGACTGATTTGGATCAAGAAGGTCATTCTGAGAGAGATAGCGGGAGAGCTGGCCAAGGACGGCACGTTCAAGAGTTTTGGAGAGAAAAGAAAGAAGGGATACTGGTCTGTAGTTGTTGACATCGGAGGGATCGAGTGTAGGTTTTTTCAGAAGGGGTGCAACTCTCGCTCTCTTGAAGACAGAAGGGACGTAGCCAGCGGTCAGGGATGAGTTGATGAGCGAGGTGAGGTAAGGGAGAAGGTCTTTTGTCTCCGCAGCCCGTCTGGTGTTCAACCTTCCCAAGTTCTCTCACGTCACCCCGCTCCTCCGCTCTCTCCACTGGCTTCCAGTTGAAGCTCGCATCCGCTACAAGACCATGGTGCTTGCCTACGGAGCTGTGAGGGGAACGGCACCTCAGTACCTCCAGGCTCTGATCAGGCCCTACACCCAAACAAGGGCACTGCGTTCATCCACCTCTGGCCTGCTCGCCTCCCTACCACTGAGGAAGTACAGTTCCCGCGCAGCCCAGTCAAAACTGTTCGCTGCTCTGGCCCCCCAATGGTGGAACAAACTCCCTCACGACGCCAGGACAGCGGAGTCAATCACCATCTTCCGGAGACACCTGAAACCCCACCTCTTTCAGGAATACCTAGGATAGGATAAAGTAATCCTTCTCACCCCCTCCCCCCTTAAAAGATTTAGATGCACTATTGTAAAGTGGCTGTTCCACTGGATGTCTTAAGGTGAACGCACCAATTTGTAAGTCGCTCTGGATAAGAGCGTCTGCTAAATGACTTAAATGTAATGTAAATGTAAATGAATGAAATGTTAAAGGCACCTCATTGAAATGATCAACAGCAATCAGAAGATGTTACCAGGCAGCAAATGTGTGTATATTGCTATTTTACCTCTCATGGACCCCAGTCTACTTCAGCGTTGGCCGTTTTGCCTTGGACATGTACAGAATTGTCCTAGCCTGTGTTGTTGTCAGTATTTACATAGGGAAACTCTTCTCCGGCCTCTGAAAAGCTATTCATGAAGCTACCTTTATGGGGAAAGGGGGGTTAAGTATTCACCTGCTTTTGTTTGTGCCGCTGGAGCCACAGCGTAGTTGTTTGTTTAGATGTGTGTGTGGTCTGAGGAGGTATAACTTACTGTCCTGTAATTTGAACTCTAAAATACGAAAAGAACGCTTATCCAAATAATCCGGCAATCGTTTTGTAGGGTTGGTCACCTGAGTAACTAGCAACCAATCAGATGCAGCTCCATGACAATTGGGCAAACAAAAGTTTGAATGAGGTTGAAAGCTAATACACTACCCACAACTAAGGAAAATAGCATGATTTGGCAGAAGGGACATCCAAAACTTGCTAAATAGGCCTATTACAATAGATCATTCCATCCAAGCACACACACACACACACACATACCTAGTAATGTCGGGGAATAGGAGAGGGCTAGTTTGAACACGTTGTTGTGTTTGTTTCCCACAGGATTCAAGCTGAAGGATTTCCTCCACGACAATGAGACCCTGTCCACTTTCCTCCTGCGAAACGCCTCCTTCTCGGAACACGCCGTGCACCAGATCATTGAGGCCGACGTGAATTTGGAAAAGGTAAGAGGGGAAAAACGCCACCCTCCCAAAGTGCTATGAGGCAAAGGCCTATTACTGCGGTCAGTTCAGTCGATCATGAACAGTATTAGAAGCAGTGTAGTAGTTGCTGAACATTCCCAGTAGCGGATATAGAACAGGTCAGTAGCGTTTCTGGGTTAGATTTGATGGAGCACCTGTGAGTTAATTAAGTCTGTGGCCCTTTATTACAGGGACATAACCCTTTAGAGAGAGGGCAGAGAGAGGGTAGAGATGTCTACTGCGGTGTTTGAATGTGATGAAGCAGGGAGTACACCAAAGGGCTAGTACTGTAGCCTTCACCACTAGAGTTTTTACTGCAAGACATCATCTTCCACTGCCTTTGTTCTCTCCTCAAAAACATGAAGATATATTTGTTTTCTTTCACAGTTTTAGAAACTGCCATCTGGTTTTTCCTATCCTATTCTCTCCCCCCCACCCCCCCACCCTGCTGTAGGCCTATGTGGAAATAATCTCAACTAGGCCTTATTCTTCAGCTAAATGGATTACAACAATTTGATAGTGACAATGCCCTCACATTACACACACAATCCTGCAGCAACATGAAGCAATGGGAATCTAGATACAGTATGTAAACAATTCAGGTCCTAATATTGCTCCGTGGTATCCAACCCCGAGATAACAACATGCATGCAACTCCAAAGTCACACGGCCTTATCCCATGTGTGTTTCTCAATTCTGTTCTTTCAGTACCCCCAAGATTACGTGTTTCAAATGTTTGTTCGAACCCTGCACGAGCACATCTGCTTAGATGAATGAAAAACGTGCAACTTTGGAGGTTTGAGAAATACTGTTCTCTGCCTGTCTTTAGTCATTGCTCCATTACCCATCGACCCTTCTCCCCTTCCCTGTCCAGGTGCTGGTCAAAGGCTTCGGTGTCCACCTGAGGGACATGTGCAAAAGCAACGGCACCAGTGTGGAGGACTTTGTGACCATCACAGACAGCGAGGTGTCCAGTCTGGTCCAGGAGATCCTCTGCCGGTCCCCAGGCTCCTGGCTCAACCAAGCAGAAAGCCACTTCCTCAACAACCTGGACTTCCTCAAACCAATACGGGTAAGCACAAATGGGCTCTAGGCCTATTTCTTAATTCCATTCTTTTACTTTTTAGATGGTTGTGTATTTGTTAGATGTTACTGCACCGTTGGAGCTCGGAACACAAGCATTTTGCTGCACCCACAATAACATCTGCTAAATATGTGTATGCCACCAATACAATTTGATTTGAGGTAGAAGTTACCTCGAGACACTGATCTCAGACGGTCCCATTACAAACTTTACACACCACATAAGAGATGTTCCTCCTGTCAGAGGTTTTCCACATATTTTCTAGGTTATTGCCACCCAGGGCTCAAAGGTCGCTTAAGCTCCTAAATATTTTTCTGAGCAACGTGACATTTTAATATGGGAGCACCAGTGCGACTACAAATAAAATCACCCAGAATAATTGTAGTTATGATTACATTTTTCCCTTCCGCTGCCTCCGAGTCAAGCGCCATACTCCGCGGACACGTAGAGCAAATGAAGTGCACCTATTGGCCCACGGCTGGCCAATCGAGCGCACAGCAAAGTTAACACTGTGATATTTTTTAAAAATTAAACCATGACGACAGGGACTGTCAACAAATACAGCTAAGCTGTTTTTCTGAGTGAGTTCATGTTTACATTTGTATGTGGAATAGACACTGGCTGGGATGCGGTTTTAACAAATTAGCATTCAGGATTAGACCCACCTGTTGTATAATTACATGAAGAAGCCATAAAATGTGCTTCAGCCAACACTGTAGCTGCAATGAATATCAAAGTGTTTCAAAAGGCCTACACTATTAGTATTAGCGGCTTGTGTCTTTTTGAATATCAAGGAATATTTCACTTTCTCTTGTCATAAGAGTAACAACATGAATTTGTGGATGAGGCAGAAATAATGTGGTGAGAATCGAGTTTCACCATCAGCTTGAAGACCGTGTCCGCTTTTTGGTCACGGTCAGTCTCAGCAGAGCTGAAGGAAACTGAAACAGACCATCAGATGCAGGCCCCATTAGTCTAATAAAATGAAAATCATAATTTCAATGTTTGATCATTCAGCTGTGCCTCAGTCACAAGTAATACAACAACTGATCTATTACTGGTGTGACCATACCTTCATTTTTAAATGGTCTGAGAACAATAACGTTGGCAGGGCAATTCAAGCATAGCCAATATGCGATGATAATGTATTGGGCCTATAGTCTACTATAGCCTACTATAGCCTATAGCCTACAGCAGAGACCTGTTTCTAATAGGTTAATGTTGCATAGGCTTATGTTTTCTAAGTCATGCTAAAAACAAATCTGAGCAGTAGATCTCGACTTGCATTTTGACCCAGAAAAAGTGACCACTGCAATATAAAGGAATGAATGACTGATCTCTTGATGTTCGTGAAGAGACAATGCTACAGTTTTTCAACGTAGTCCTTCTCAATAGGTGCTTAATAGTAGTCCTTCTCAATAGTGCTTTTACAAAAGGTAGAAATATAATATTCCACAAATGACTTTGTCTTTTCAGTGACAGGTATTTGTTTCAAAATGTTTGCCTTTTAAACAACGTCTTTTCAGATTTAATAGTTTCAAGTGCTCCGCGTGTGCTTAAAAAGTAGCTAGAATTCATATGGGCCCAATATAGACTTGATCTCAATCAATGAAAAAAAAAAAGCTTTTATGATGCTTCTAAAATGTTATGTTGTGCTACCAATAAACATTTTTCATTTAGAACTCTGTTGCCACCTGGCCACAGGGTCGTATAGCCATGGGTTACGTTGACATTTGTCTGGAGTTAATTAACGTGGCTTTGGGCAGACCCTATTGATCAGAACTCTAGTTGTTTTATGGCCCCTTCTGAAAATCTGCTGCTTCTAGAGGAGCTGTGAAACCAACAGAGGCCACCCAGCAAGGCGGGGGCGGCCCAAATGAGTTGAACTGATTTTTATCAGCAAATCAGAAACGTTCTCTGAGAGGGAGGGGATTGCAAAAAAAACAAAAAATGTTAAAAATATCTATTAAGGGCGCCAGCCGAACTGAAGCATGCTGACACCTTTAGGGACTTTGGAAAGGGGACCTTACCCCTCCCTCGTAACTAGTTGATATAGTGACGAGGATCAATTCTCATCACAACAGAGACCCAACACAAAGCCCCCCTCCCATGGTTTTTCTCCACTGAAGACCAGAGCCAGGTGACCTAATTCACTGACGTGCACAGTGCCGAGAACCAAACAAAGCGTAGGGGCCCGGGGAAAAGCAGAGGCTCAGAAAGAAGGGGGTAAGCGTAGGTGGAGGCATGTTGTTGCCTGTCGACCCAACTCTGGAGATACGTTTGAAAACGAACTGCCGTCAAATAGAGAATTTGGCCTCAATCTTTAAACGTTAGTCATTCATGAGTATCACTTCTCTCTGAGTCATAGTTTATAAAGGCAACTTTTAATTCGACACCTTAGCACCAGTGCAAGGGAAATATATCATTAACATCCTTGCAATATGGTAATTTTGCCCAGAGAGTAGACCTTTGATTGAATTCCAATGGTCAGAAATTGCATGATCAAGGGCATCTTGCGCAGTGTTGACAGCTTGTGAACAAGGATCCAGGAAATCAGTCAGAGAAGTGTGATTTGTTATACATAAAAGTGCTTAGGATTGTATCACCTTGTCATTCAGATACAGTATGACTGTCCACAATGATAAACATGGAAGAGTCTAGGGCAAGGTGTTATTATGTGATCCCTGTCCTCATTTTGACATGCCACAGCGGTCAGTTTCCCTATTCATATGATAACAAACAGTGTGTTTTTGTCCTTATGGTTACTGTTTTTGTAGCCTTTAGGGAACAAGACATGGTAAACAAGGCGACAAGACATGCAAGATGCTATTAAATCAAAACAGTTCACAGGGTTTCCAAGAGCAGTTCAAAACGTTGCTGTTAAGTTTCTTGTTCCGATGGGAAAATGACTGCATACTGTATAACCCTTATTGAAGGGGTCTTCCTGTGAAAATATGTTAGGAAGCTGTGGTGTGGGACTGTGGGGGTGTTTTGTAACCAACATAATGTCGCTGTTCGTCTTTTCGACTGTATGTGTGTGTGAATTGACACTTCTTCACTCCTTCCCCCCTACAGAAAGATGTGAGGGCTGACCCTGAAGCTGTCCAGCAAGTGGCTGAGGCTACAGACAACCTTCTGGAGAGCCTGGGATCCCTGGCCATTGAGGTGGGCATCACTCTCATCACTACACTAAACACATTTCTGACAACTAGAAAGGTTTCTGCTGCTGCTGCCTCATTTCTTAGCAGGCTCTCTTATGCATTGAAAATGGTTATGGTCTTACATTTGGCCATTACGGTTACTGAGGTTAACCTCATCATTTAGAAGCATTATCAGTTGTTCGATGTGTCACCAGACGGAGACCCACAGAATAAGCCCCCTCGTAGCCAAGTGCATTTCCTGGTATTTTGTCCATGTTTTGTTTTGTGTCGACCATAATGAGCTCCCCTACCTTGGATCAGCAGCGAAGCAGGTTACTCTTGGCAGGGCCACAGACAGAACCGTAGATGTATAGGATGAAAACATCAATGGAGTTTCTTTATCCCATCATTACAAGATGGCCGCCAAGAGCCCCCCTCCCCGACCTCATTTCCCCTTACTGTACTTCTTGCATCTGGTCTTCTTTGAAGTTCCACAGCATAAGGAAGTAGAGGCTGGACTAAAACTGTATGTAGTGTTTATCTGCCCCCTTCAACTCCCTCCTGTTTGTTGCCTGATAACCTTCTGACCCAATTTGTTTGGATTTGTTTGGAATTGTCCCCTAGGGCGTTTGAGCCACAGCTAAATGTCGAGGACAACTGTTTACCAACATTCTAATGTGATGGTAATCACAGTTTTTCTCTTGTGAAAAGGTAAACAGAATGGGATGGAGGCACTACACCTATTTATATGAAGTCGAGTACTTGAAGGTCTGACACATTTATATGTTTCAGTTTGAACAGGAGAATTTCTCGATTCTGTGTTCTTGCTGTGTGCTCTCGCTATTTTCTTGCTTTGTCAGTTCCACTCTCCTCCACAGCGGTAGGAAAAAGGCCCTTGTAAGTGTCTTGGCAGTAACTGTATAGGTATCCAGTGTCTCTGAGTCCAGATAGAAAAGATCCTTTTTCCCTTGGGAGATAGATGACTGGGAACAGCTGAACAAAGAGGAAAGGCTTTCTAAACAAGTTAGTGGGCTGGTCAGCATTTACCCAAAGGAAAATTGACTCAAGTTGACTGATTTACACGACGAGGTGAATGCATGCCCCTATGACAACCACCAGGAGGTTTTAAGACTCGCTCGACCTTACCCAAGTATGTTGGCTGTGTTTTCTCAACCAATCAGTGCTCTGTTGAATACTTTGGGGCAATTCCACAGTAACAGAGTGATGCTAAGACTCAGATCTGTGTCGCTTTAAAATGTACGCCAAACAAAAGGCAATGATTGCAAAGTTAAACGAACCATACAACTCTATGCACAATGACGACTTTTAATCATTTCCACCGAAGATTTAGCTAAAACACATTTGCTTGAAGAACGGTGCAGATGCAAAGTTTGGTAAGAGAATGACGGCACAAACCGCCATTCTGTTACCAAACTTAGCATCTGCGCTGTTCTTCAAGTAAATGTGTTTTTGTCAAATGTTCAGTCTCAGCATCATTCTGTCATCGTGGAATTACCATTTACTTACAATAATTAAATTCAATCAATCAATAAGAATAACCCCTATAAGTATACATTGATTCTTATGTTTGCAAACCAATACAGATGCAGGATCTTATTCTGAGACAGTTTGCTTCAGCAGGAACATAATCCTGCAGCTACAGGAAATGTAAATTATTACGTGGATTATAATGACTGAACATTTTAGTAGGGGCTGATACATTTTTCGTGAGGGCAAATCAAGTGTAAATTACAAACTATATACGCCTTTTTAAAAACTAAAATACAGTACAATTTAGCATTTCCTGCTGTGCATGAACATTCTCAGCAACAAAAGAGTGATCAAATTAAGACCCTACATCTGTATGTTGCAGCTGCATACACATGTCATAAGCTATGTATGCATATTTATGTAGTGTTTATGAAGGCTCTTAACTAAACTAAAGTATGGTGTACAGTCTTTAGGGCAATTACACTTAAGAGTTTCTAAAACAACCCCAGCACTCTGTAGACACACACTTTGTTGTTCTTTGTTCCCTGCTAAGCCCAACAATGTATCTGAAGATGTCAAGAAACTCTGAGCCACTAAATATGACTTGTCCTGGTTTGGCACATTACCCTGGGGTTATGTTGGGGTATGGCCCCTCCTACCTTAACCAACCCCCCACAGATACCTCTAGAGGGGTCCAGAGCTGCTGTCATTTGGTTATGACTGTTTGTGTGAGAGTTCAGTGTGTACAGCTGTTTCCCCCGCATCTCTCGCGTGTGTGTGTGTGTGTGTGTGTGTGTGTGTGTGTGTGTGTGTGTGTGTGTGTGTGTGTGTGTGTGTGTGTGTGTGTGTGTACACACACACACACACACACACACACACACACACACACAAAATTCCCGGTGTGTTGCCCGGGCTAAATTGGAAGCATGTGACTGCCTTCTTGCTGATGTGGCCGGGCCGAGTCAGAGGAGGGAAGGGGAGGGGACGGAAGGGCCTGACTGGCATGTATGTAACCACATTGTCAACTAGACTCTGGGAGAGTCACCAGTCGGTCACACCTCTCTCCTCCTCTGCCTCAGTGATGAATGACCGAGAGTCATCTTTCCCTCAAGCACTTACTGGGTTCTCTTAATCCTGACTTTCCTTGTTTCCTAATGCTGGGTGAGGATACCCGTGTTAGAGAGAGAGAAAAATAAGGATAGAAATAGAGAGTGAGAGAGAAGAGGGCAAACGTAGAATGGCAAATCTGCCACAAAAGATTCTAGCTTTTCTGTGTAGACATAAGAGTGTACATTTGTTAGTACTGTATTGTGTTAATGTTGTTACAAGGTGTTGAGCGTTACGGGGAATTAGGACAGTTAGCACACAAGCTTTTCAGGCTTCTTGTGAGATCTGTTGTTGTGTTTTCAATGCTCCTAGTCTGCTCAGAGTCTCTCCCTTTGTATAATCCGGTATCAAAATCAAATTGTGACCAGAAACACAAGTTGTTGTAAAATGCTGGTAAGCCGAACTAAGAAACAAGGTTGCCAATAGCATAATAGATCAATAAAGCATTAATAGACGAGGGGGGGTGATTTATGATGGTTTTTGCATGGCTGTGTTGAGGTCATAGGTAGAAGGCGAAGCCTAAAGTATCCATCTGTCCACATACAGGAAGTAATTCCATCACGTTGACAAGTTGCTTCATAACAATATGTATCCATGTCAACAAGCTGGTCTCGAATCACAATGAACTGCTCGAAATCCAGGCCACAGTCCCACCTGCATCCTACAAGATGACTCCCTGACCCCATTTGCTAACATCACAACCCCTTGTGTCCAAATTAGCTGGCCAGCATGAAGAGTTGGAGCGACCTGCGTAACGAGATCATCTTCCTCACGGAGAACGCCACGTCCTCCCCCAGCCACATGTACCAGGCCGTGTCGCGCATCGTCTGCGGCCACCCCGAGGGCGGCGGACTAAAGATCAAGTCCCTCAACTGGTACGAGGACAGCAACTACAAGGCCCTGTTCGGCAACCACAACACAACCGACGGGGAGGAACCTATCTCTGCCTACGACAACGCATCCAGTAAGCAACTTCTTCTTCGTGGTTACCTGATTGTCCAAAACTGTTTTGAGGATTGTTGTGACATCCTGGTCTAGACTGGACGTCATTGTTCCTTCTGTGACCCCTGCAGCTCCATACTGCAACGCGATGATGAGGAACATGGAGTCCAGCCCCGTATCCAGGATGATCTGGCAGGCCCTGAAGCCTCTGCTCATGGGCAAGATCCTGTACACCCCTGCCACTCCCGCCACACAGAAGATCATCCACGAGGTGGGTATCAGTACAATTATACAACTTAGCTACAGCATATTCCTGCACTTCATCCGGAGTTCATTCCGGCGTTAAGTGGTAGTTTTGCTTTAGCTTGTCTTAAGCGGAACACTAACTGCCCCACTCCCGCCCTCTTCCGCAGGTGAACAGAACGTTCCAGGAGCTGGGGGTCCTCAGAGAGCTGGGGGGCATGTGGGAGGAGGTGAGGCCCAAGGTCTGGAGCTTCATGGAGAGTAGCGAACAGATGGACCTAGTAAGGGTATGTCTGACTTATCTGTTGTCTCTACTACAGCCAACATCACACTTACACTGAGTGTACAAAACATTAGGGACACCTGCTCTTTCCATGACATAGACTGACCAGGTGAATCCAGGTGAAAGCTATGATCCCTTACTGATGTCACTTGTTAAATCCACTTCAATCAGTGTAGATGAAGGGGAGGAGACGGGTCAAATAAGGATTTTTAAGCCTTGAGACAATTGAAACATGGATTGTGTATGTGCCATTCAGAGGGTGAATAGGCATGACCAGGGGTGTCAAACTCATTCCATGGAGGGCCTAGTGTTAATAAGACCTAGACAACCAGGTGAGGGGAGTTTTTTAAAACTAACTAATGACCTTAATCCATCAATCAAGTACAAAGAAGGAGCGAAAAACCCCAGACAAATTGAGGCTGTTCTGAGGGCAAAGGGGGGGGGTTTCCTAATGTTTGGTATACTCAAGGACCGAGCACACCCCCATTCTCATCGACGGGGCTGTAGTGGAGCAGGTTGAGAGCTTCAAGTTTCTTGGTGTCCACATCACCAACAAACTAACATGTTCCAAGCACAACAAGACAGTTGTCAAGAGGGCACGACAAAACCTATTCCCCCTCAGGAGACTGAAAAGATTTGGCATAGGGCCAAGCTTCCTGCCATACAGGACCTCTATACCAGGCGGTGTCTGAGGAATGTCCTAAAAATTGTCAAAGACTCCAGCCACCCTAGTCATAGACTGTTCGCTCTGCTACCGCACAGCAAGCAGTACCGGAGCGCCAAGTCTAGGTCCAAGAGACTTCTAAACAGCTTCTACCCCCAAGCCATAAGACTCCTGAACATCTAATCAAATGGCTACCGAGACTAATTGCATTACCCCTACCCAATTTACACTGCTGCTACTTTCTGTTATTATTTATGCATAGTCACTTTAATAACTCTACCTACATGTACATATTACCTCAATTACCTCAACTAACCGGTGCCCCCGCACATTGTACCGGTTCACCATGCTCAAAGGGATATTCAATGTCTGCTTTTTTTTTTTTTTACCCAGTTACCAATAGGCCCTTTGCGAGGCATTGATAAACCTCCCTGGTCTTTGTGGTCGAATCTGTGTTTGAAATTCACTGCTCGACTGAGGAACCTTACAGATAATTGTATGTGTGGGGTACAGAGATGAGGCAGTCATTTAAAAATCATGTTAAACAGAATAATTGCACACAAAGTGAGACCATGCAATTTATTATGGGATTTGTTTGGTACATTTTTACTCCTGAACTTATTTAGGTTTGCCATAACAATGGGGTTGAATACTTATTGACTCAAGAAAGTACAGATTTTCACATTTGCCAGTGACACAACATCTCAATGTAATATATTTTAAATTCAGGTGTAACATGTGGAAAAAGTCAAGGGGTGTGAATACTTTTTGAAGGCACTCTTGTACCCTTGTAGGGCACCTTTGAAATTATTTTGGAATGGCATCAGTACATAGCAACTCAGAGACACACCCAGGACATGACACAGTAACATAGCAAAACAAGAAAAGACATGATTATAAAGTAACGTGGTGGTAAGCAGCCCTTTCAGATGGTCAACACTGGCATCTTGTGGAGGGATGCGGGACGGTGCCACAAAGTCCTCAGCTACTCACGGCTACTTTCCTGCTCTTCCTCCCTCTCTCCCAGACCCTACTGAAGAACAATGGCACCGCCAGGTTCTTCACCTCCCAACTGGCGGGCACAGAGTGGACCGTGGAGGATGTCTCCAACTTCCTGACCAAACATTCAGAGGACACACGTCCCCACGGCACCGCCTTCACCTGGAGGGAAGTCTTCAACGAGACGGACCAGGCCATCATGAGCATTTCCCGCTTCATGGAGGTCAGTGTCTCACTTTCTTTGCCTGTATGTCTGTCTGTTTGTCTCCCCGTCTTTGTCTGTATCTTCTTCGTCTGTCTGTATCTCTTAGTCACTTTCTCAGTCCCAGAATTGTTTTCCCCCTTTCTAGTGATATCACTATTCAGCACGTTCTGCAATACATACTTTTGCATCAAGCGAAACTGGACCAGAGCTTTGGTTCTGAAGGTTTTCATTCCAGTCATAGCCCTCTCTGAGGAAACAGTAGTCAGTGGCAGCCATTTTACTTTGTCCCAACCTCTTCCTCTGTATAAAGGGAAATTACAGATAAAAACACAGTTGGACCAGTTAGCTATGAACTTGATGAACTCTCCATTTAAAGCCTCCCCATCTCTCCTCTCAGCATGTGAATGGATCTGCTTCAATGGAAAACATCACACTCAGTAGTCCTGGCCAAGACCAGATGAGGATAGGCCTTTAATGGATGTTTTTGTTTGTTTGTTTACAGTGTGTAAACCTGGATAAGATGGAGCCTGTGGCCAATGAGGAAAGGATGGTCAACAAATCCATGGCACTGCTGGACGATAGGAAGTTCTGGGCGGGGATCGTGTTTCCCGACATTGAGGCCAACAGCTCTGAACTGCCGGCCATTGTCAACTACAAGATTCGCATGGACATTGATAATGTGGAGCGCACCAACAAGATCAAAGACGGGTAATGTTGATTCAAAGCTTCCCAATCTACCTACTACATGTATTGGACAGTGTTTTATGGCTGTACCGTTGGGTCCATTTTGAACATTCACTTTGTTTGTTGTGGACTTTCAACATTTTTTTTGTTTGTTTTGTTGGTAAAATAAGATTTTGATGTGAACATTGCTTTTGCACTCTCTTTACAGATATTGGGACCCCGGTCCTCGTGCCGACCCCTTTGAGGACCTGCGCTACATCTGGGGCGGCTTCTCTTACCTCCAGGACATCATCGAACACAGCATCATCACGGTAGTGACTGGCGCCAAGGAGAAGACGGGAGTCTACATTCAACAGATGCCCTACCCCTGCTACGTGGACGACATGTGAGTCACACCGAGCAGGATTTGACCTTATTCGCTGCCTTAAGACCTGGAATCGGTCTTGAGCGGCAGCATACCACAAGCTTAACTGCAAGGCTTCAAAATGGCTTCCATTTCCTCCTTTGACCAGCTTCCTGCGGGTGATGAGTCGCTCCATGCCCCTCTTCATGACCCTGGCCTGGATGTACTCTGTGGCCATCATCATCAAGAGCGTGGTTTACGAGAAGGAGGCGAGGCTCAAGGAGACCATGAGGATCATGGGATTGGACAACGGCATCCTGTGGTTCAGCTGGTTCATCAGCAGCCTCATCCCCCTGCTCATCTCCGCCAGTCTGCTGGTGGTGCTGCTCAAGGTGCTGCGTACCAGGGTTCAGCATGAAGACAATGTTTTGTATTGTTTTGTATTGCGCTATTTCACTGATGTCCGTACCGCAATGTTTCAGTGATAATGGCTTTCATCGATATTTCATGTTGACGTGAGCCTTGACTCGATCAGACAGCGAATTTTCTCTCGCGATAATTGTACCACGCTCGTCCCAACTATGAACTAACCATTGAGCATCCTCTTCTCGCTCTCCTACTATCAGATGGGGAACCTGCTGCCCTACAGTGACCCCAGTGTCATCTTCCTGTTCCTGGGTTCCTTCGCCGTGGTAACCATCATGCAGTGCTTCCTCATCAGCACCATGTTTGCCCGTGCCAACCTGGCGGCGGCCTGCGGGGGTATCATCTATTTCACCCTCTACCTGCCCTACGTCCTCTGTGTGGCCTGGCAGGACTACGTGGGCTTTGGGGCAAAAATAGTCGCTGTGAGTCATGCTTTTTTAGCTAGTCGAGTTTTTGAGTTGGTACTGGTCCACGTGACATTTTATGAGAGGAGCCGCTGTCATTAAGAAGTACAGTGTCACTACAAGTAGGGAAGCTTTTCTTCTTCTTTTGACACATCACTGACTTTTTGGGCTTCAGGCTCAGCATCTTATTGGCATTGGTGTTGCATGTGATGTTAAACCCCTCTCTCTCCTCTCTCTCTCTCTCTCCCTCTACAGAGCCTGCTGTCCCCGGTGGCCTTTGGCTTTGGCTGTGAGTACTTTGCCCTGTTCGAAGAGCAGGGCATCGGCATCCAATGGAACAACCTGTTCAAAAGCCCCATGGAGGAGGACGACTTCAGCCTGACCACCGCCATCATCATGATGTACTTTGACTCCTTCCTCTACATGGTGATGACCTGGTACATCGAGTCCGTCTTCCCCGGTAGGTGTCCGTGAACTGAACGGTTCCACTATAATGGATCCGTTTGGGTCCCATTTTGATGGGCTTTTGTTTGAGGCCATTTCCATTTGTATTGTTTTGTGTTGCATTGTTTTGTTGTCAGCGTTGTCTAAATGTATGTGTTTATTGTGGTCTCCTTCAGGTCAATATGGTATTCCCAGGCCCTGGTACTTCCTCTTCACCAAGTCCTACTGGTTTGGAGAAGGAGACAACAGGAAGACTGACTTCAGTCAGAACAAGAGAAGGAACTGTGAAGGTAAAACCCCAGATTTAATGCTGATGCAGAGCAACGAAGTATCCACAAGGTGGCGATATAGATCCGGCAAAAAATGTGGTGCAGTTGTGAGAGCGAATTCATTTGAGTAGTTGTGTGTGTTTTCAAGGAAAGGAAAATGGGATGGTCAATGTACCCCATTCGATGGACATTGTGTTGTATCTCCAGCTGTCTGTATAGAAGAAGAGCCAGCCCACCTGAAACCTGGCGTCTTCATAGAGAACCTAGTCAAGGTGTACCCGCACGGGAAGAAGCTGGCTGTGGACGGGCTGACTCTGGGCTTCTACGAGGGACAGATCACCTCTTTCTTGGGCCACAACGGAGCAGGGAAAACCACGACCATGTAAGTGCAATAACGCACAAGTAGTTTAATCTGTGAACAAAAGCCCATACACTCGTATAATTGAGTTGAATGTTAAGTTGATACAATTGTAATGGAGTAATCTAATATTTGCACCTTTGTCTGATCCAGGTCGATTCTAACGGGACTGTTTCCCCCTACCTCTGGCACTGCTTACATCATGGGCAAAGACATCCGATCGGAGCTGAGCGCTATTCGACAGAGTCTGGGCGTTTGTCCACAGCACAACGTTCTCTTCAGCATGTAAGTGTTCCCAGTCCATCATATTAACCACCAGTTGTTACAGAAAGTTCATTCTAAATGACCAAAAGCATTGAAGTAAATAGTCACATTGTTTTCTTATGAGTAGTTGTTGTGTGGTTGTTTTGGGCTTTGACCAGGCTGACCGTCGAGGAGCACATCTGGTTTTACGCTCGTCTGAAGGGTCTATCTGAGGAACAGGTGAAGTCTGAGATCGAACAGATCCTGATAGACACTGGCCTGCTGCACAAACGCACTTCCAAGACCAGCACACTGTCCGGAGGGATGCAGAGGAAGCTCTCTGTGGCTCTGGCCTTCGTCGGGGGGTCAAAGGTTGTGATTCTGGACGAGCCCACCGCTGGGGTCGACCCCTACGCCCGTCGGGGCATCTGGGATCTCTTGCTCCATTATCGTCAAGGTTACCACTAAATCCTTACCTATTTTTAGCATCTATGCTTAACTTCTTGACGCTACCCATCCCTTAAGCGGGATAATTGTCATCAGCAACTGCTGAATAGCATAGCACAGTTTAGCCTTTTGTTAATCCACCTGTCGTCTCAGATTTTGAAATTATGCTTTACAGCGAAAGCAATCCAAGCGTTTGTAAGTTTATCGATAGCATAACAAAACATTTTGTACACTAAGCATTAAGTAGCTAGGTCACGAAAATCAGAAAAGCAATCAAATGAATCGTTTACCTTTGATGATCTTCGGATGTTTTCACTCACGAGACTCCCAGTTACACAACAAATGTTCCTTTTGTTCCATAAAGCTTATTTTTATATCCAAATACCTCCGTTTGTTTGTCGCGTTATGTTCAGAAATCCACAGGAAAGAGAGGTCATGACAACGCAGATGAAAATTCCAAATAATATCCATAATGTCCACAGAAACATGTCAAACGTTTTTTATAATCAATCCTCAGGTTGTTTTTAAAATATATATTCGATAATATATCAACCGTGAGTGTAGGTTTTTCAATGGGACCGGGAGAAACAATAGCCGCTTTACTCTGTTGCGCAAAACTCACTCTGAGAGCCCTCACCTATCCACTTACGCAATGTGATCTTTCTCGCTCATTTTTCAAAATAAAAGCCTGCAACTATGTCTAAAGACTGTTGACACCTTAGGGAAGCCATAGAAAAAAAGGAATCTGGTTGATATCCCTTTAAATGGAGGACAGGCATGCATAGGAACAGAGAGGTTTCAAAATAAGAGGCACTTCCTGATTGGATTTTCCTCAGGTTTTCGCCTGCAATATCAGTTCTGTTGTACTCACAGACAATATTTTTACAGTTTTGGAAACTTTAGA